>NC_054555.1:25476387-25776387 GCF_017654505.1 Polyodon spathula | reverse complement strand
GCATGTCAAAATGACACCTGATCCATACAGTCGTTCAAACAAAGTGACTGCCAGTCACTTCATTCACAACCACACCGTGCATTATTATGGTAGCGTGACTAGGGTAAATAACCAGATT
Organism: Polyodon spathula; assembly: GCF_017654505.1. Classification (NCBI taxonomy): domain Eukaryota; kingdom Metazoa; phylum Chordata; class Actinopteri; order Acipenseriformes; family Polyodontidae; genus Polyodon; species Polyodon spathula. The sequence goes on along the minus strand of NC_054555.1, from coordinate 25,776,269 downwards.
TATTTGCAATTCCTGAACGAGTAGGAGAACTGGATAACTTCCACAAGCCTTTTCATAGAAGCAGGTAGTGAGAGAAGTGTTCACTGAATAGCACATGGTTACAAATATAATTCTGTCACACTATATTGAGCTATAACCAATTCAGCATTGAAAACTGGTATATAAAGCAAGGCATGTTCAGCAGTCTCTTGTGAAAAGAGCTTTTCAAAGTTTATTTTTATTTTATTTTTAAATTGGTGCAGCTGTCAATATCAGAAACTTTGTCACCAACTATTATTAGTCTTTCCAAAGTGAAATTTAGATTTTTAAACCCAACCAGCTAGGCAGATATCCCTGCTCTACACTTTGGAAAATTATTAAGCCAAATGAGTACACTCTGCTACTCTAAATAAACACTTGCTTTTCAGTCTGCAGTCTGCATCCAAAAGACTTGGGTCATTTTTAAGTTATTGCAGATTAGATGACAGGATTATATAGTGATGTTTTTTTTTTGACATGATAAAATGAGCAAAAAACTGTTTGCTAAGGCACTTCAAACCCCATGATTGAAGTACATTTGACATAATTGACATAATCATTAAAATACATAATTAAGTTTTGTGTTGGTGTTTAATCTTTCAAAAACACGCTTAGGTTTCAAACTTAAAACGTGCATGCCAGGTTGAACATGTTGCATTATTTAATTGTAAAAGTGTGATCCTTAAACTGACTGATACAGCTCTTTACCTTCTTAGCTGAACAGCCTGCTGCTGTTTGTGGTTTGATAATATGCTGGGATCTCTAGAACCTGTCTCTCCTGGCTTTTATCTTACCTGTCTGGACACATGCAGTCTGTTTTCTATGATGGAAGCAGTGCTGATGCAAACCTGGTCATGTGTGGTGTCCCCCAAGGATCTGTTCTTGGGCCTCTTCTCTTCAACATCTACGTGCTTCCCTTGGGTCACCTTATCTGCCAACGTAGCCTCATGTTTCACTTCTATGCAGATGACCTCTCAACTTGCATCCAAGACATCGAGGCCTCGATGTCTGCCAATCTACTTCAGCTCAACACCAACAAATCTGAACTTCTAGTAGGTCAACTCAAGAATCTCAATATTGCTGCCTTGAACCTCGGAAACTGTCTGCCGCTGCCTTCCCCCACTGTATGAAGACTTGGTGTAATTCTGGATAGTAACCTCTCCTTTCATGGCCAAATCTCCTCTGTAGTCAAATCCTCCTTCTACCACCTCCAAAACATCTCAAAGGTCCGTCCCTACTGCTCCCTCCCGGATTCAGAGATACTCTGTCATGCATTTATCTCCTCTCAAATCGACTAATGCAAGACTAGACTGTAGCTGGTTCAAAATGCCGCTGCTATGATCCTTACCAGATGTGAAAAACATGATCACATTACCCCTGTCTTGCCCAGCCTCACTGGCTACCTGTTAAGTTCAGGATTACTTTCAAAACTCTTCTGCTTGCCTACAAGGATCTCCATCGCACAGGTCCAGAGTATCTCTCCAACCTGCTGATCTGCTATGTCCCTCTCTGCAAGCTGATGTCCTCTGACTCAGGCCTGCTTGTTATACCCGAGCAAAAGCCCGCCACACTCGAAGAGTGCTCTTTTAGCTTCATGGCCCCCACTCTCTGGAAGTCTCCCCCAGTGTTAGTGCATGTAGCTCCCACAGTTGCTCGCTTCAAATCAACTCTCAAGACCCACTTGTTCTCTCTTGCTTTTACTGCTCTCTAAGCCTGATATCTGTTATTAGCTGTTGTCTAAATTGCTATTTCAGCCTTTTCACTCCATCTTATTTGTTTAATTCTGCTTGACACACACATCCACAATGTTTAGAATTCACATCCTAGCCTTTTATTTAATGTACTATCCCTATATTTAATGTATTTGCATTGTTTTTTTATAATGCTGTATTTAATGTATTATGCATTGTTTCTCACTTTCTTCTTCAAGTTATTGTGTACTGACACATCGGTTGTGGGTTGGACAATGTTAAACCAATTTGATGGATTTGTCAGTTCATTTATTGGATATTCTCAGCAATCATTGTGCTGTTTATTTAACCAACCGACATAGTATAACTCGTAAAAATAAAAAATAATAAAAAATAATAAAAAAAACCTGCTAAAATTATAGTCAGGACCTTCCAAATTGGCTGAGCAGCCTCATTCATTTTTTAAGACGTTTGACTTAATTAAAAAAAAAACTAATAAATAACTCCAGTGGTTAAAAGTGTAAAGTATGTTTGGTCACGTTAAGCTTGGTAAACCATTTCAAAAAAAGCGCAAGCCAATATTTTAAATAGAAAATTTGCTACAGATTTTGTCCGCCTCATAAAAAGTTCCACCAAATTAAAAGGAGGTTTTATTTTAATAAGGCCAAAATTATCGTTTAAAACTTAAAACGATGGCTCACTGTTTGTTTTCCACAAGGGAACCCTTATAAAAGTTTCCCCACTGTAAAATGAAAGAAGGCACAGTGAAAGCATGGTAAAGCATAGGTAAGCATTGTAAAGAAGAAAGATGTGTTAAAGCATATTAATATACATGGCAAACCAAGGTAAACTATGGTGAATGCTTATTATAACAATGGGAAAAGCATGGTAAAAAGGTGGGAAAGGTCTGATTGCAACTGGCAGTAAGAGTCAATCCTAAAGTTGAACGGCTTGTAATCATGCAGAACTTTTTTTGCGAGCAAAACAACATGGCTGATTCTTCTTGTAGGGCTTCCTTGCTGATGATACCATATGGCAACGAGTGTTGATTTAGTGAGCAGCTGCATGTCCTCAATTCACTTGTTGGAAGAAGGTTTGGGAAATTCTGGTCCCTGTTTAGCATGTGTTAGAAGCAAAGAGGGCACTGTGAGTTCATTATAATCAAGACCCAAAATAGGATTTGATATCTGGCACCGTTGAAAGGTCAGAAGATAATGATCTCCAGAAGACTCCCTCACCTTGTTTATTTGAAAGACCCATTCAAAAACACTTTATTATAATTGTGAATAAAATAAAAAAAACAAGCACATCTGGTAAACGAAGATTGGATTCCCAAAGCCAAAACAACCACATAACCAAATATTGTGGTGCTCAAGAAACAAATTGACGAAGGAGTCTGCTATTTTGCCTCGGAGCTGATAGCTGATAAATCACCTGGATTAGAACCAGGGAGACCGTCCTCATTCAAAAATGCAGATTTGGATGACTTGCAGTGTAAACATTTAAAGAAAGAAACCTCACCCACCATAGCAGAGCTCCAACCCTGCAAAAGCTTTGTCGAGCCTTTAGACGGTATCTTCATTTCCCAAACTACACATAGTGGCACACACAAAAAAGATACACATTTACTTTACACGGCCTTATTGGAACACAATCACAGGGGTTTTGGTTAAGAAAATAATTCTAAAGGAAATACTATCCTAAATATGTTATGGGTGGTACCATCACAAAGAATAATTACTGGCTAACTGAATCAACGATTATCAAACACTGCATTCCAGTCCATTTGTCATTCATCTCCATAGAAAAACCACTGTTCTATTGAGTGGAGACAAACTCAGCACACTTTTTTTATTTCACAGAGAGTGACGAGTGTAAGGAATACTGAATCTTTGGGATCTTTTAATAACTGACTTAGACAAAGTTCTGGATCATTCAGCTACAGCAGGGGTCTCCAGCCCTGGTCCTGGAGAGCTACAGGGTCTTCTGGTTTTTGTTTCACCGAGCTCACCGTTACTTAACTGAACCAATTAGTGGCTTAATTAGTCAAGATTAACATGTGTTCTAGAGCTTTAGCCACTGATGACATAGACATCTATAAAAGCTGCAGGATTGGAGCTCTCCAGGAGCAGGGTTGGAAACCCCTGATCTACAGGAACTAGACGAGCACTGCCTGTTTGTGGAATTGTAACTTCTTTATTACAACAACTATCTGAATTTATAAACCAGCCATCTGAAGCAAAACCTTCACTCCAAAAAGGACAGTGAGGGGACTGTAGCCCAATGAGAAAAGACATAGGCCTACCAATAGCACTTTTTCACTTATTTAGGTGAAAACAGACATCATTGTATTTAGGTCAAGATCAAACAAACATACAGTCTCCAAACATGAGGAATGAATCCTCCCTAAGGCAGTCAGTGTTGGAGACATGTATTTAATAGAACTCATGTATCAACATATAAAAGGGCTTATTTCAGCAAGCAGATTCATATGTAATGATAAGATATTAAGTTTTTGACTGCTGAATGGACTCCCCCTGGCCTTGCAGCTCTTATTAAAAATGGTCTATCTGAGTGAGGCATGGAGGGAGCTAGGTAAGGCTAAGCTTGATAAAAAACAGATTACTGTATGAAACAAAGCATCCTTCTTATGACGACTGACTTAGAAAAATACACATTTTGTCACTGTGATTATCAGATCTTTAATAGGCTTTAGTTATATGCTACGGGAGTTTGTGAATACTTTCAAAATAATAACTGTGGACTGAATAACAAAATCAAATATAAATGACGTATTTCAATTACATAACGGTCCAATTAATGACTTTATGCTTAAGTATCTCTAATTATTATTATGCATAGTTATAATGTACTTAATATGTAAATCATTGTGCGCGATATAACCCTAAACCTTTTCTAGTACCATTGTGTACTTACACCAAAAAGATTTACACATGAAGTATTTTGTAACTATGCATAATAACATTGTAGTTATGTGTAAGTACGCATGTATTTACTCAGTAACTACTATTTAAGCACACAGTATTTAGAGACACTTCATTTATCGCATTTATTATGCAAAAGGATTCATCAGCTTTGATTTACAGAAATAAATACAAATAAAGCTTCTTGATTTGTCAATTAATCCAGTAGAAACATATAGAGGAGTAGCCTGTCTGCATTATTTAGAATGTTTAAATAACCTGTAACAGAGCAGTTCAGCAGATGCAATGAATAGAAATGCATTATTATACCTGTCATCCAGGTGTGTTTGCCTTTATGTACACCTCGGAACATTCAGTTTAGCAACAGAAGTTACAGTAAGTGTTCCCGATGAAGGAAAAACAAAAAAAGTCTTGCCTCAGTTATTTAAAAATACATTAACAGCAAAGCCAAACGCTGTCCGATCTGGCCGTTAAATAGATTGCATTGCTCTTGTAAACCGATGTTAAAAGAAAGACTTGAAAAGGAGTTGCATCCCTAGCTGTGTATAGTTATTTGTGTATTGAACCATGTCAGGAGTGTGGGTCGGCTTTGAGTTAAACTTTATCATTACTGGTACTTGATCTGATAGAGGTCTGCTTGCTTCCCAACTTGTCAAGGAAACTATCCAAAAGGACCAGAGAAAGATTAGTGTCAGATGTTTGTGCTCAAGGCAGGTACTCTTAAAAAGTGCAGTTTATAGAACTGTAACTGTTTGTATAATAATTAGTGGTTTAATATTTACATTGAAATGTTATTTTAAAATAAGAGCAGACTGTTTTAATTATGGTACAGTAAGAGTGATCTATGTACATTTACATTAAATTGACTTTTATCTGGTCCGCAGATGTATTTGTTTGGGACATACATTGTTGATGCTGGATTCACTGAACCTGCATTGCAGAGCTGGTTTCTATTGTGCAAAATTATCCTAATTTGATTACACTACAAGTGCAATACTGTCAGTCTCTCCATTGTGTGGCAATCCTTTCACAATTTCAGCTTCAAACTCCCTGCAAACTGGTTTACAATACACACGGTACACAAGATGACGGCTTATGAAACATATACCGTTGGTTCCTTATTTACTTTTCTGTTGTGTACATGTACTTTATGTGATCTAAAATATTGCAGACAATAGCCAGCTGTCAAGGCCACATTTTCTACTATCTCGGTACACGATAATGCCCTTGGAACAGCTGAATGTGGACTTTGGAGGATGATCAAGGGATCCCAGTCTCATTCCTCATGCTTAATACGACTACTGGTGACAAAGAAGGTCACTACTGGTTTTCAGCATTCTCGGGTTGGGAATACGCTGTGACACAGAAAGTTTCTAACTTTATATTGTATATGGATATATTAAAGTTAATATAGATGTCTCTACATTCTTTCCAAAGTTTGATGACTGATATTTGTATTGTATTAAAGATTACAATCAGTGCACATTTATCTGGTTTAGAATCAATTGGGAAGCAAACCTAATTTCAATTAAGTGAGTTTGTCACATGGTGTACATAAAAAATTAAATATCATATTCACTGGTGGGAAACTTTTCTCCTAGAACGACCAACGATTGGATTACATTCTGACCCCCTAAGAAGGCAGTGTGCCTGAGGCACATAGGGGACCTGTGTGTGGGATCCTTTTCTGGTTAAAAAAGGATTAGTAAAGCAATACAGTTATGGTTTTGTGTATAAGCAGGAGACTCCAGCCTACAGTACCATCAATCCAACGCCATTCAGGAGCAGCAAACATAATTTAAAAAACAATCCCCTGTTGTACAACCTAGCTGTAAAACATCTGGGCTTCAACACATGCTGTGCGCCTCCTTCCACCCCTCTTCAGATGAACTCTATCTATCTGAAAGCGGCTGTCAGAAATTACTATGTCTAACTTGTTGTCACAGTACAGGAAACTTCTTAACTTCTTAAGGATGCCTTGGTTGAAGTTATAAAAAGTATAGGATTATTTTGTTAGAGGATCTTTGAAAGTAGACTGCACATGGGCCTGTCTTGAGTGAGAGGAATTTATTCCCTGAAGACCTCTGGAGGGTCTCGTTGGCAGCTGCAATGCTGCAACATGTCACGACAATACTGGCAGGTCGTCTGGCTGGGGCTCAGGAGGAAAGAAGTTCTGCTTAAATACAATTCATGCATTTAGGATATTATCACTGAAATGGAAACCGTTCTCCTGGAACAGATTTCCACTGAAAGTTCTGTGCTGTAGAAGGCAATCACTGTGTGTGCTTCTTCTGGGAATGAACTTGCTGTCACCACATGGTGGTGGGATGTGAATCTCTGCATCTACAGTGTGTAGTGCAGGAGAAAGCGTAGAAGCAGTACACCCCAGTCACTTACAGAAACTCCTCTTCAGGAAACCAAGGGCAATTCAAGCTTATTTTAAAAAGGACCAAGTTTCAGAAGTACTTGGAAGTAAATGTCTGGTACCATTGTATGCCCAGCGGTTCCTGGTTGATCTGAGGGCATTGAAGGCGTCTCTGATTTTAAAGCTGTCCTTGAGTTTCTCTCTTAGTACTGTTTAGAGGTACACTGTAAACTCCCCTTTTTATTAATTCTGTTTCTCACATAGCTGGCGTTTCAGAGAGGGAAGCAGCTAAGCGCTTACAATTAACATGAAAAAAACAAATGTGAGAATGGGTTTTAGTTAGGTGAAAAAGCTATTTTTTATCATGGAGTTGTCCACAGCTATCATTAATGATTAATCTACATGATATAGAGACTACAAAATGACACATTGCCTAGACAAGTAAAAAGACCATCCTTGTTCTAGCATAAGTGACTGTTCCTGAGTAGAAAGGTGGCGGGTCCATTGATGACCATGGGCAATGTCATGTACTGAAGGATGATAATGCTGAACCTCCACTGGTGGACCATCTTATATTTGCTGTGGTTCTGTTCTGGTATCAGTTTTTTAATGACCATGGTTATGTAGATCTGGTATGGAAAGATCCTCAATGGATTTGTTCCAACAGGAAAAGCAACGTGTTGTATCAGTTTCATTGCTGAATGCTACAGTGCATATTAAAGTAAGCACTAACCCATTAATAAAGTACATTTATTTACAGTAACAAAACACGAAGATGACACACACAGTAGTGATATGACATAGTGCAAAACAAACAAAGCACTAATTGTCCTTTGATCTTGTTCAAAGAGAAACATGCAAAACCATTTTTTCTCTAAAGCTGAGGGAATGCAAAGCCACTTTTTCAGGAACAGTGACTTGCAGCCTGGTTCCAGGAGACTGGACCTAGTTTGAGGCAACTTGGCTGTATGAAACTCCAGTCTTCCCTGGTGCAGTGGCCTGAAACCTAGTCTCCTGAAACCAAGTTCCAAGCCACAAACAGCTTAATATGTTATATTGGAGCCTGTCTTCCATTATCCTCCATGTAATGTGATTCCTTTCTTTTTTTTTCTTTTTTCTATTCCAGGTTCAGTCTTGAGTCTATACTGTCTATATACAGTTAAAGCTAAAGAGATTTAGCGTGACTTTCATAATTTACTCCCACAGGACGTGGAGTATCCTATCTATCTTCTGGTAAGCACTCTGCTTTACATCAGAGTGACACAGCTAGACCATTGACTGCTGCAAGCATGCCAGTGATGGGATAAAGAATGCAATCGTGCTGATCAATTGAAGTTTAGCAATTGCTTGCTTTAGAATAAGTGTGAGTTGAGGGGGACTTTATAAAATGGAGAAACCTGCTTTACCCCATTGGTCTACACCCATATATCCGACTCTTAATTGATCAGTCACATACATTTCATAATGGAAAGGAGCAGACACCGGGAGCACATGAACTCACATGTAACCATTATTTCAATTTATTTAGGCATCTGTTTTATTGGTTTAATACATTCAGTAAAGTAAGTAGGTTTCTGAAAAAATGTAACGTTTCAGCACTGTGAACAAATGTTTCTGCTGCAATAAGACAGTGAGCACTTTTAAACAACCGCTTTTCATCCGATAGTCTTCATGGAAATACGGCTTGGCAGCTTTTTATGTACCCTGCTTCTAACTACAGTAAATTTGCTGTAATTCGACAATTGCCTTCATAAATCACCAAGGAAAATCCTGAAATGTTACTGGATGCAGAGGAACACTGTGAAACCGCAGACGAACAAAAATCAGAAACGGACTGTGGAAAATCCAAAACCAGCTGCTACTTTTGAGTGGGCAAGTTATCATTAATAAACAGCAAAAGATAAAACAAGATAGAATAGTGTAAAGCTTTGCGGTTTTCTCTGCCAGCCTAAAGCAGCCATTATCCCCCTCAATCACTGTCCGCTCCACCCCCTTCACCAAGAGTCAGACGTTGTCACCACAAGCTTTCAGTCTTGATATTAATAGTAGAGTGCCAAATATGGATGATTTCTGAACCCCAAATGTATCTAGTCTTTTCTCAGATGGCATGCCAGCAACATTAAGATTCTGGGCACATGCATGCATAATGAAAACCATCTGGGGAAGGCTCTTAGCGAGAAACCAATAAGCAGGTCGGTATTCTGCAAGTATTGGGGAACCCAATAGTACAAGTGTTCCTAATGAATTCTAATGGCATTATCCTCAGAACAGTGAAAGTGTATTGTTGGAATTCAGGCTGGGAATTCTTACAGGGAGTTTATAGGGCTAAGAAGAGGTACCTATAATGTGAAATACTGTATATATGTTACATTTAAAATGTACTACATTTCTATTAGTTTTGGATTGTATAGAGCTATTCCAGTAGAATTCACAATGGTCACAATGTACACAGCACTTCAAAATGAATAATCTCTTAATAACACACAAGGGTTACAATTATTCCTGTTGCATATTCTGAAGATGTTTACTGAACTACTGTCTAGAATTTTCCTTTGTAAATAAAAATGTTCACAAAATTGCAGCAGAAAAGTTGTTACAAGTATAACCCAAGAGTGAGTTTTGTAGAACAAGTAAGAAGGATATAATGCAAACTGTGGTTTTCTACAATCATTTCTTTTTAATGCAGCAACCTTTTTGAATGCTCCACTGTTCTGCGCGCCTGTACAATGCAGAGGGGCTCTGAACAGGCCAGTAGTCTGTGCTGTCCTACACAATAACCCTTCATTATAAGACTTCTGGTTAACACAATCCTAAATCAATTAGTCACTTTTTCCCAGTCTTCTATTCATACCACATTAGGCTGGGTGATTCTTTATGACATTTGCAAATTTTGACTCAGAAAGTATGCAGCTCTGGCAGCAAGAAACACTTTTTGTGCCACTGGCTTCGGACCAGGCCAGCAGTTTCATTTTTTTTCCCCTCAAAATGGGAATAATGTTGCATTGTATTATAGGTTGGCTCCAGATGATGGCCATTGATCAAATACTTAAGTAGAAGCCCTGTATTATAACTCAACATGCGGCTTTGCAGGCTTCAGTTTCATGAGATCAAAATGTAACTCTTTGCATCACTGATACAGAATGCTTATATTTAAAAATCATTATTACATGAAATAGAGAGTGAATTGCTTTTTCTTATTAAAAAGTGTATTGCTGATATTTAAATAAAACATGCACACACACACACACACACACACACACATTTGTTGTGGCTAACTACTATACTGCACTCAGGATTGGCTTATTAGAATTTTTTTATAGAGACATTTGGTTGCGCAAACTACAGCTATCAGATAATCACAGAAACAATGTACTTACTTGCAGCATGTAGCCATGATCAATCCAAGCTTGCATGTATATTTTTTTTCTATTGAAATGGTTTTATAAACTTCACTGACTGTCTCAGTGGAGTGGTCAATATCCTACAGCCATTGCTTTTAGTTCGGGATTACTAACTGCGCAGGGCATTCATGCTTAATATTTCAATGGCTCAAACAAATAAAGATACTTTGTCCAAATGTCACATGTGCTTGCTTTCCAGTTATTCTTCCATAGCTTCATCCAAACCCCAATAGATGTTCTACCTGTTCTATGGCCTTGGTAATACATCAGAGTAAGAAAAGAACGTTCTGGTCATTGGAAATGTTTTTATTCCTACTCTGCTGGCAGGTCCTTCATGTTCTGTAAAGGACTTAAAGACATTATCTATATATAATATATATATTATATATATATATATATATATAGTTACACACAACACAATGTGTGTGTGTGTGTGTGGTGTGTGTGTGGTGTGTGTGTGTGTGTATATATATATATATATATATTATATATACTATATTTTTAGTGGTAAGTGTTTGGTTTAGTCGATCTAAAATACATTCTTTCATCTATGCAAGAAAGCACTATTAAAACATTAAAATGTAATTATCATTCTCCATTAATTCTCTAAAAAAAAAGAATTGCCCATATGGTATAAACCATGAAGCATATAGTTATACCATTATAGATACATAGAAAACATACACATGAATTAACATAGTAGTTCCACCTTAAATAGCTTTCATGTGGCCCCCAGCACTACAGTGCTACATTTTGGGAGAAGTCAGGGTAGATCCAAGCAGATGTGCAATCTGCAGACTGCCGAGGAAACGCTCTATTTATAGACTGCAATCTGGTCCTAATGAGAACAGCATCGCAGGAAACAAAGCGACCAAAAATATCAAATAAATTGCAGATGTGAGAGTGGAGTCATGTGACAAGGGCCAAATCAACCTCCTGGGCTTCATAAATCAAGGGCCCACAACAACACAAAACAAGAAACATGCTGTTCCATTCTCCTTTGTTTAAAATAATCACTGAAGACTCCTCCAAACATAAACAAATCAGTGTTTCATGTTGTTGTCCCTCGAATGTGTCTTTTTTTTTTTTTGCTATGACAAGCACATTGCTGTATATTTGAATATTCCAGTCATCAATTCCTTCCAGTTTTCAAGTTTACAATGTTAGTATAAATCATCCATGTTGTTGGGTAATCATCCACAGTGTTGTATAACTTGGACAATGTAGTCTTATAGGGTGTGCTGACAGTACCTATCTGTTGCATAACTTAGTACTTTTACTGTATAATGCATGCGTAGGTAAAGAAAGTAAGACAGTTTAGTTAAAAGATCAATTTGTAAATCTATATAAATTTATAAATTAAAAAGAACCAATCAGCAGGGGCAGCTGGCTGCTCGCTTGGAGCGAGCGTTCTCATGTAGGTCTGCAGCTCTCCCTGCAGGGGGCACTGTGGAGCGATTTAATAATGCCACGGAGACACAGAAGAGTAAAAACAAAATAGCAATAATAAAAAAAATCCTGGGCTTGTTTTAAAAGGTAAAACAAAACCAAAAAAAACCCCAAAACACACCAACTGTTTTCACAGTGATGCCTCCCACATGTATATAAAACACAGTTCAACTTTTATGCCTTAGCCTGTGTGCTGCCCGTGGGACTCAATAAAACAGGACGTCAAAACATCATCTGTGGATCCAGTTTGACTGTTTTGAGAACCCTCCCCCCCCCCCCCTTCCCGTTACTTGATGTCAAAACGCTGCAGTTTAGAAGAGCAGACCCATTAAAATTAAAACTTTACACCCATTAAAGTGATTATTCAATAGTTTAGAAAATGACAATTTCAACAGGGTTTGCTGTTCCAGCTCCTATTAAAATCAGATTCGTGACAATTTCTTGTTTGTTTTGGAGCTAACTGTTTTATGTGCTGCTTAATGCCCATCCAATGATGATTGCTAGAACAGTTTTACAACCTGATTTTAGTTAATACTCTGAAAATGTGTACCCAAACTGAAAAGAAAACAGCTGTTATGATATCATTTTAATAGTGGTGTATTACACTGAAGAAACCTCAGAAAAACTATCAGCCACAGCATTACCATCAATAGCAACATAATAAACAGGGTGTCCTATATGCAAACATCCAAATCGCTATAATATCTGATATTGTTTATTATGTCTGACTTATAAGTTACCCTGTACATTTGGAACAAATATGAAACACATAAAAAAAAAAAAAAAAAAAATATATATATATATATATATATATATATATATATATATATATATATATATATATATATATATATATATATATATATATATATATTGATATATATATCACAAACAATTCTTGCACAAACAAACAAAAATGAAAGTAAAATTAAAGTAAGTGCTGAAACCCATTCTGTGTGTCTTTGATCATTTCTGGTGTTGCTTCCATCTTTTTGCCAAATTGATTGAACTCAAAACTGGAAATGTATTTGGCTTCTGACCGAGAACCTCAGTGTTTCCAACTTAGATATGCATTAAAACCCTCCAATTCAGAACAGAACACTAACCGGTTTTCAAAACACGCGCAGCCATTACTTTACAGACTTTGTTGCTTTCCACTCAGCTAAACATTTACCCTGGTGTGACTCAGTGGATATGCATAGTAACCTCAGGCAGAGAGATGAAAGCAATACTGTGTTTTTGTTGTGCAATGTGGGCAAGTCATGTATCCGAGGTGCACTTCACTGTAGTTAGCATTTCACAGCTGTTGTCTTTGCAGTGACCCGTTCTGCTCATACAGAGCTTTGACTGTGATAGACGGTCCCTATCCAGCAATTCATAATCCCACTGGTTGATTAGACATGTGCCGTCTGCTGTCTATCACAGACAGATGAGTAAAGAAGAAGTGTGTGAGAAAAACAGAGACTGGGCACCACAGCTCCCATAACACACATGCATGGGCAGACAGTAGCAGGGGTTGTGCGCAGTGACAATAGGAGGATATATTAACCAGGATGACCGCCTGCTTAAATCCTGGTGCTCTTTACAGTGCCATGCGTTGGCTTCTGCACCTGTATTTTAGATTTTGACAGCTGGATCTCCACATTACACACCTAATTAAAGAAGACATGTTTAAAAAGCTGGGTGCGGTGCTACAGCATAATTAAAGCCTCAGCCTTTCACCTATGGAGGTCTCAAGACAAATGTTTGTGGTCGCAGCCTAGCTTTCCAAGCAGTGTAGAAAATAAATGGAGAGGTCAAGGATTGGACGACCACGGAGGCAGAGCTGTTCCTTAACCCTCTAAAAGGGTGGTTCTTCCAGCTCAATGTATAAACAGAGGCCACATCCCAAACATGCCCCATTGGATTGAGATCTGAGAATTGTGGTGACCATGGAAGATGGATGAAACCTCTGACACGATCGTCATCCCATTCATGAACAAGTCTGTCCCTGTGCTTGATGCATTATCTTCTTGAAAGTAGCCATCGCCTTCAGGGTATAAGTGCAGCATTGTTGAGTGGACTATGAAGCATAAGTAGACTATGGAATTTGTTCAGCCATCCGGAGTAGTCAAGGGTCCCTTAGTAAACCAGGAGACCATACAACCCACCAAGTTGATGCTAATCGGTTGTTATAAAGCATCCAGGCAGGTCTTCAATGCTACCAATCTAGCATCTTTCACGAGCACCGCACTGTAACAAAAATGTGATAACACTAGGTAAACTTACAGTGTGAAACCCTGTACATGGCATTCATTAAACAGCAAGCCACAGTTATCAGTGGTGCAAATTTGGCGCTATGGATCTAGATTCAAGGTTCATGTCGTGTGAGAAGTTTAACTGCAGAAACTGGTCGCAAACAGTGGGGGTGGGGGGGTGGGAGGGAGGCGTGATTAGGACGGGTTTGATAATTTAGCACCAGTAGGCTCTCTGGTGCTAAACTTTCAAAACAGTTTAGAACCAACTTGCACCCCTGAGTTACCCCGGAGAACACAAGCACAGTACTACTGACACACTGTTTATGAACTGCCATGAACCTACACTAACAGGAAGCTCTTTCCTGACAAATGTTTTTTGTTTTTGTTTTAATAAAGCTAAATCTAGAAATGGTGCTGACGTTAACAGTAGGCTGTGACAGCCCACCATGCTGATGTTACTCCAGGCCAAAACCTGCTCTGGTGGGCGACAGACACTTAGCAGCTATCAGCTTTTCAAAAAGCATGGGAATCCTTTCAGTGTAAAAATCAATTACCCAGCACTTAACTGTTCTGAAGTCTTCCACACGTTACAGCTGTTCTGTTAATTTGTGACAAGACATATTTACCCATTTGTTTTTTCAGATATATATATATATATATATTATATATATATATATAAAATATATATATATATATAATATCATAACATAAAACCACATCCAGGTATAATGTAACTGATCTCAACAACAGAAGAACTAAAAGCATAAGGCTGTTGTCAGTAGCAAGGGTAAATTCTGTAGCTGCCATGAGCGGTGCCACTTGTAACAGAAGTGCAGAGTTACAGAATCTTTTAAACATCTGTAATGCAGCTGCTCCCTTGAACATTGCACTGGATCCAAATCATGGAACCAGCAGGGAAAGAGCTACAGCCACATTCATTTCAGCCAATGAAAATTCTTCATCTCATATACCTCACACGGAGTCAATTACAAACAACTTTCAACTCTTACTAGACAACAACATTTAGATCCCACAGTACTGCCCTGAAGAAACTCAAGCAGAACCATTACCAGACCTCAGCATTAACAGCAATGGCAATGGATATGGAGATAACAATGCATGCTGTAGTGTTCATTATGCTGTCTTGAACTGCCATAGTGTATTGTTTTTTATAACTGATACCAGCAGCGTATTTACATCAATCTGGGGCACCCCTGAGAACCAGCTTGATGCTCAATGGGTTTTCCCCAGTTAATCAAAGTATGCAAATCAACTGCATTGCCATTTAAAATCATTTAGGTCATTTTCCAGAACCAAATCCTTACAATACCACTGGAGAGAAGAAGCAAAACACATTTCTATATATTTTAAGCTTTCGGATCGATCTCTGTGCCCACTGGTTTACATCTTGGATGCATCAGCCTTTATAGGATAGCAGGACCCCCCACACTAACCGCAAATCTATTTTTAAGTTGGTCAGTTTATTAACTTCCATGCATTGTGACATTAAGCATTAGCATTGAGACCTGAGCATTAGCCCCATACTCAATCATGTAGACACTCGCTCAAACTCAAATCCAGGAATTTGGCTAATGGCTTTTAATCCCTGCAATTAATTAATCCAAAACACACATGCTTGTGTTTACATAAAGTTAGCCATCAGAAGGAATTTTACTTGGGTAGCTGGAGAATTGGTTACAGGCACCGGTTCTGAGTTAATTGCAGCTAACAAAGCTCCATTCATATAGGTTTTTATGAATAAGAATTAAAAGAACATTTTTAAAAAGTGCTTCGACAGGGCCTTCGTTGTTAAATGCACAGCTCTCCGGAGACAGCACTTTAACTTCCAGTGACCTTCCTCTTATTTCTCCTGTCTTGATTGAAATCCGATACTCTGCTACGCTGTAATTGCAATAGCAGGCTGATCTGTTCTAAATGTTTTCATAACGGAACATGAAAAGTGCAGCAGTGTGTTTGGTCGTCAGATATGGAAATTAGAGTGGGCATCCTGTCTGTCCGCTGCCAGTGTGACAAAAACTCCAGCAGACAGCCATCGAGTCCGGGGGCTGATAAAAAGCTAATTGGAGAGGTTCAGCTGAACAGCTGGCTCTGAGAAGAATGTGTAGCTGCTCTCTACAGACAGAAGGACCCCCACCGCAAAAGATAGACTGGCAGCAGGTTTATTGCAGGCTCCACTGGGCTGTTTTCATTCAGGCAGGAAGTGAAGTGCGCTTCTGGCCTTGCAGCTGGGCATGCCTTGGTATAAGAGAAGAGTGCAGATTTCTGTAGTGTATTACTTGATGGTCCAGTCAAGGCTTTTGTTTCAACCAGGAGCTAAATATTTGTTTTAAACATGCATTGCAGAGTGGTTCATCCAGTAAAAGCGCTCCGTGTGATGTGCAGGATGCACCCTATAGCCTGGAGGTTGCCGGCCGTGGACGGGAGTTCCTAAGGGTGGATCACAATTGGGGGCAGGGAGTGCCTAGGTCGGCCAGGATGTACTCAGCTCACCAGTGACCGCTGTTGACTGGCCGGGCACTTGTGGGCCTGTCTGCAAGCGGCTCAGAGCTGTGTGGTCCTCTGACGCTGTAGCTCTGAGGTAGCTGTATGGTGGGCCTGCAGAGTGAAAAGACTGCGCATGTTTCGGAGGATTAGCGTGTTCGTCTTCGTCTCTCCTGAGTCAGTCAGGTGGTTGCAGCGATGAGTCAGGATTAAAATTGGGCATTTCAAATTGGGGAGAAAAAAGGGATGAAAAAAAACAAACATGCATTGCAATTTTTAAAATTTTATTAGATTTTAAAAAGCAACTAAAAACACAATTTTTTATACTGGCTTTTGAGTCTGTGTAGGGCTGGCTGTTTATGTGTTTGTGGCAGGAAATGGCGTCGCGGTCACTCAGACCAGAAGAAAGCACACACAGGTCAGGGAGCACCGTATATTAAATAACCAAAAATAAATCAAATATTTAAACAAAAATAACACTGTGCTCACAGAGCAAAATAAAACAATTAAACAAAATAAATCTCGAACACAATACTAACAAATACGATCCAGGTCAGGCAAGGCAATCGCCCTCACTGATCCAAGATTGTTTTTTGATTTATTTTCTGCTCGTTCTCCTCCGAAGAGAGCTGCAGGTATTTATACAGGTGACCATCTCTCGATTAAAAACAAATGAATCACTTAATTAATTCGGGAGATGGCCACCTTCTGCACAAGTTTTTAATGTGGATGGGGCTTCTCATCCACGCTGCAAAACAATACAAAACAAAACACACGGTGGTTCGCCGTCATCTATAAATATACACAAATACACACAATAAACAAATACAAAATAACACAGGGGCGGAGGGGGAGACCCCGTTCTAAAAATAACAATAAGATTAAACAGCAGGGCTTTCCTACTGCCCTGCTACAGTGTTGTACAGTACTGGTGCTGCGTGTCTTCTGTTTCTGGGCTAAACTTGTTGTGTGTCCTTGTTTTAATGTGTAACCTGCTTTGTGTCCATTTCTAATATCACTGTGTATTGTTTTAAACTGTAAAGTGCTTTGAGATGTGCTGTGTGAATTGCTCTATAAAAAATAAAGATTATTATTATTATTATTATTATTATTATTATTATTATTATTATTATTATTATTATTATTATTATTATTATTATTATTATATTTCAATTTGCAACCTTATTGACTAATAAAAATAGTTTGTGCTATTGCACACAAACTGGTGAATAGTCTTGGTCTAGTAATGCAATCTTAGCAATGGCAATGCCACATTTTTGGGCCAAATTCAATTCATTTTATAGGTATAGGGAAGCGTTTGTTGATTTACTAGCTTCTTATTAATGATCTTAACATGGTATTGATTACAGACTTGTGCACCAGTGCCTGTAAATCAACAAAATTACCTGGGGAGAAAAATACTTACCTAGTTACTGCAGAAATTCTTATTATTTCCTGGGTATTTATGAAGTGTTTTTGTTTTTACAGATACAGATGTATTAGATCATGAAATGTACGAGTAACCTGACAAGTTTGAAAAAATCAACCAAAAAAACCAAAAACAAAACAGAACATTATAATGCTATGGCTGGTTTCATAGACACAGATTTGAACTGCTCTTGGAACACCATAGTCACACTAATTGGGGTCTGTGAGAGGAGCCGCTAGTGTATTGTGTATTGTACGTCTGGACCAGGACTCAATAGATTAACATTTATTTGTATAACCCTGAAATCAAAGACATGCAACTCAGGCACGAATACAGTAATACTCATGCATTGTATTTAAAGCAGAACCAAGCCCAGACAGTGTATATTTGTATGGGCAGTAGGGCAGTGGCTTGCAGAATTTAGGCAGTAGTGCAAATGCTCCAGATTCCTCATTTGCATATTGGAAACAGCATTAATATAATCCATCATTCTAAAAAAAAAAAAAAAAAAAAAAAAGAATTGTTAATGTAGTTTGTTTTCAGAGGTTTCCCCAATTAATCTTGCTGATCAATTCCTCCTTTTTCCACAGCGCTTGACAAATTCCCCTGTCCTGTATTACCCAGCGCTGTTCTTAGAACTAATTAAGTCTGCCCGGAACGTGCAGTACATTGTTTTCCCTCAGACCTACAGACTCAGAGGACACTCATTAGTGTTTGGATACACCTTGATCAGTCTGATCACTTCTTAGTAGATTTAGCAAGACCCTGACCACAGTCCCAGCAGATTATATGTGTTGATGTTGAACTATATCACTGTTTGCTGCAGTTCCACTGAGCTGCGTAACTACACCACCTGACTCAGACCTTTCAACTGGGGCGATCATCCCCCAAATGGACAGGTGTCTGGAGAACCAAACCCACTTGCAAAAGTGCATTTTGTTCCATCAAAAGTTATTGCATGCCACACAGAAAGGCTGAGGATAGATGCAAATGAGCCATTTATAAATGTTCTAAGTGTGCCTCGTAATGCAACATTCATGGTCATGCAGCTGCTGAATGGGTCTTCTCAAGCAATCCAGACAGGAAGTCTTTAGAGCTGCCATGCACCCATTCCAAACAACTGGAAAAGTGGATAAGATCCTGTCAGTACAGGTCCCTTAGTGATCTGTTCCAAATCGAAAAGCAGCCTGTGAGTCTAGGGGTGTGCAGGGGTTAACCTTGATTGGTTCACAGCACCCGTGGTACAGTTGCAAGCAGCTGGCTGTGTGTGAGCGAGTGGATGAAGGGTAAATCTGGGAAGAAGCAGTGGCGCCACAATCAGCATGAAAAACAGCAGAATGTTTTTTATCAGTCATAAGTGGGGGGGGAGTGCAATTAAAAATATGGCTATAACTCTGCTTTTTTTTTGTGCAGTAATAGAATACATGGTAGATATTTCCTGCTGTTTACTTGCAATCAGATGTTGAAAAGTTAAGCAATCAATTAAAATGAAGTGTGATATTGGAAACAGAGCCTCACGCCACTAATGTCCCTGTGCATACACCCTATTGTTTACAGCTTAATTACTGTGAAGGTGTGTGTGTGTGTGTGTGTGTGTGTGTGTGTGTGTGTGTGTGTGTGTGTGTGTGGTTAGGAATCGGAAAATTGATTTCACATTGAATATAAAGTAATGAGAATGGGTTTTTGGTATTTGTTTACTGTTAAAAGCAAAGAGCTGCCATTTCGAAAAGCAAGAGCTGAATTAGACCGAATTAAATTAACAGGAAGTCCTGTATAGCATTTTATCTATATTTGTAACACATGGGGATTACAAAAAAAAAGTATACTAAATAATGCATGATCACTTTTACTTCACTCACAACTGCATTTTAAAACATAACAATGAGATATTATTCAGGCAGTGTGAATGATGTATGAATCTCTGTAAAGCATTAAATCGTTAAATTGAGTGTCGTTGATAACTTCCCCAAGCTGAAATATTGTGTGCTTGTGTCAAGCTATAGCCATGTTCAACACACACATGCCTACAAAAAAGGAAATTGTTCACGCAAGATACCAATTTTATGATTCAAAATGGGCATGAAGCTTAGGAAAGTTATTCAATTTTAAATGCTTCATTTCGTGCAAACAGCTTAACATACAGAAGCATTGACACTGCACATTTATTTAACAATGACTCATATGAATGGCTTCTGGATGGATATCACAGTTCACGTGTACTTTTGGTGGAGCATTTCTCAATAAACCCTTTAAACAAACGTTACTGCTTTCCATCGTGCCAGTTACTGTAAATACCCCTCCAATGCACTCTGGGCTGATTGGAAATGAGAATGCAAGGAAGCGAGTGCCATTACCCAATAAATTGTTCCTTCTGAGACTGGAAATCATTTCAGTGAGTCAGGGGAGTATTCCAACAAATAGGGTTGAGTTCTTGTGGAGCAATTCAACAGTACACCTTCAGTATTACATTCTGTAACTAAGATCTTTTGTTTGGCAACGATATAGCAATTACCTGAAAGCACAATTCCCCCTATAATAGGAACAATAAACTTCTACAGGAATATTACTGCACAAAAGTGACCTTGATCAAACTAGAATGGAGTCTTCTGTAATTATACCATTTTGAGCATATTGATCTAATATATAGTTAGAAAGGGATAGCTCAGATTTATTTATGGTGCACAATTAGGAAGACCGATTGCTTTTCTGATGAATAGCAATTGGAACAGATGCTTTTTTTTCTAGTTGGTTTCGCAGTTGTAATATAGCTGGACTATAAAAACTCTATGTCTACAGCAACTACTGTACTGGAGGTTTGTTTACCTGTAAATGTAATCGTAGACAAGAGCCACTGGAGAATGTAGCAGTAAAATAAATAAAGGCATTTGAATTATGATGTACACCCGGTCAGGGAGAGATTTCTTATTTTTTTGGGATTCTTTTTTTTTTTTTTTAGCATATTATACTCAAATGTTCTTCTTTTGAAATGCAAATTGGAATGTTGCCTATCCACTGCAACCCTCCAATCAGGAGGACTGAAGATCAGCTGACCTTCATTCCAGGGGTCAAGCCAATCGCCTCCATTAAATCACCATACACTATAACGTTTGGTATTTGCACTAAAGTAATGGTGTATAACAGCTCTGATTGTTTTATAAGTGTTTGGAAGTGATAGACAAGCCTATTCCAAAACCAGAATTCAGATATAGTTTTATAAAGTTTGATGTTCATGAAACTGTTCTTTTTCCTTTTGTTAACAACTAGCAAAAATGTTTTCAGGCATTCAAATCTTTATTTAAACCCTGAAAAAAAAAAACCATAACAGAGAATAGTTAAACTATGAGATTCCCTAAATATAATAAACATCCAAACTCTTGTCAGTTGTTCTTGGTCATGCCATCTAAGTAGCAGCCATGCGTTCCTGAAGTGATAATGCGAGTAGGAAGCAACATCAAAATTTCTGCTCCCTGGGCACATTGTATAGCATTTACTCTCCTCAGCACCCACTAGAATTACCCAGTAGGTCAAGCTCAGCAATTACTGTAATGCAGGGCAAGATAAATATTTTCCACACTACCTATTCACGATCACAAATGCTTGTAGATTACCAGCATGATCGTATTTAATGGAAATAATAGGAAATAACAATGTTCCGACAGAGCTCAATTATTTTTCATATGGTACTTTATTAAAACTCTGTAATTGACTCTATACAAATCAACCCGCAATGTTGTTTTCAGTCAATCTATTTTCCTTTATCTGACTATAAAAATATAAAGTCAAATAAAGATAATAAGAGGAGAAGTGTTTTTGAAGTTGAGATTAAGCACTACAGTACAAGTTTTATAGGCTTCCTGATTGGGTCATTTCAGGGCGAAAATAAGATAGGTACAGAACAATTAAACTGGCCAGTCACAAGACTCCTCAGAGGAAACGATTACGGAACAGTAGTGCTTAAAGGTAGAGCAACAAATGCAAAATGTAAGCAGCAAAGAAATAAGTTATTGTGTGAAATAACTAACCAAGTGATAGGAGAATTTAATAGAACAATTTTGTGCACTTAAAGCGAGGGGGATTACTAATAAAATAAACAGGATAATTGCTTTGCTGTTTTAATTATAAATATGTCGCTTCGCTCCCCCTTGCAGAAAAATAAAAGTAGCTGACCACTAATAAAATTAGGCACAGTTTAAGAACTCTCCGTGTGGAACCGAAAAAAGTGTCAGGAATTGGAATATTTCAGTGAATATTTACAGTATGGAGCTTTTTTAAAATGATTCTTCTGGTCTAATAAAACCATCCAGGCATAATTCAACACTGGAACTTTTATGTCTTCTCTGTGCTGTTATCTTACAAAAAGGGCATGCTATTAGTTTAATTAGACTCTGAAATGTCAATTCGACATAATCCCTGACATTAATAACGACTTAGTTAAAAGGAATTATAAATCTTTTTTCGTAAATTGCATGGGAATTGGAGAAATGGCCACAGTGAGTGTAGGCAGCAGCCAAATGCAGGCATTTGGGTTTAATTTAGTTCAAGATTCCAGAGAGGGTGCTTGAGCTGGCAAGGGTCAAATGGCAAATGAGAAACAGGCCCCCTATTTATGCTGGGCTGGGCAATGTGCCGTACCGTTCACAAGTTATATCTTTCAAAGTTCAGTGCAAGAAAGGAGAAAAAGAAAGATCGCTCCCTAGGCTGAGAGGAAGTAGGGCATAGTGCAGTGGTTCTTTCAATTTCCATATGTTAAGCAGTTAAGTGAAAATATGAGAACTAGTGTTTCAGTGGCCTTTAGGCAAAGTTATGATTGCCTTTTATATGTCAGGTCAGACAGGATCTTCTTTTACGTTCACGCGAAGGCTCAGGATGTGCTTTTAACCAATTTATTTATTTTATTTATTTATTTTTTTACACAAAACTTGGAATAAACTGTCAGACCCAAAAGTAGACAGATTTTACAAAGACAGTGTTACAATGCAAACTACAGTCTCTTAATTTACACTGTGATGTTCTGTCATAATAAATTTCCATATAGAAGGATCAGAAGACAAGAAACTAGCACATCCAATCAAAATGAATAAGTAATGTGTCACACCGAACAATAAAGTCCATTGCTAGATTGCAATTATAATCTTTATGTAGCGCCTTTCACAGTGGACAACCACCACTTTGCAAGATACGAGACTAGGGTGTGTGAACTATGCATCAATTGCAGAGTCACTTACAACAATGTCTCACCCGAAAGACGGAGCACAAGTGACTTTCTCGGGGTGACACAATGAGTCAGTGGCTGAGCTGGAATTTGAACCAGGGCCCTTTTGGTTACAAGTGTATTTCTTAACCACTGGACCACACAACCTCCTATGAGTAGGAATGTACACCAATATGATATTTTATAGGTAGCTTGCTTACCAGAGCTAAAATAATATAAAACATGCTTCTAATTTAAAATCAGTCATCTACTTCTAACATGCACATTAATTAATTGCTCTCATTGTGTTGAGACAAAACAAAGCAAGCTGGTTGCTATGGTTATGAGCATTAAGATATTATACATACTTTGAGACAGAAATAAAGGCTTTTCTACATTCCATGAGCTAGATTCTCAAATTTCTTTACCCCAAATCACCATTAGCGCAGTTTTTTTTTATTTTTTAGAAAGGATAAAAAGGACCTAATAAAATTGCCAAACCAGAAATAAGCTTTACATGCCAATACTTACAAAAAAAAAAGAGTATATTTGACATGGCATACCCTTTTTTTCAAACCTAAAAAATGTGTGGAAAATAGTTTTACATGAAATCCCGAACTAGTTTTGACGGCTCCTCTCAAGGTTGCTTGAGCAGGAGAAAGTAGTGAACTACCGAGCCAGAACAAACGATTCCCTCTCATCACTGAGCAGATCTGACTGCAGGCTCTCACCCAGCCTGTGCATCCAGCGCCTGTCAGCTTCTCTCCTTCACATGAACGCTCTATAAAACGGAGCTGAGACCTTTGCCCGGCTCAGATCAAAATGAAAAGGGCGGTGAAAGAAACAAATCACTCAAGTTTCCGAATTCTGTGCTGAGGCATTTATGTTCCTCTCAACATCTGATGCTCAATAAGTATTACTGCACTTTATTTGAGCCAAATACATTATAACCAGTCTTGCTGTTGCCAATATTATGTCATCGATTGCCTTGTGTCTCTCGATACAAAAGAAATGTATTGCAAAAAAAGACAAATACTATGAGCCTTTTAGCTGATCAAACTAATACAAGGAAGGGATGTTCCTAATTAACTGAAATAAACAAAAATAAACAACGAAACAAAGTTTGGGATAAAGCGTTTACAATTATTAACACAAATTCGGGTTCAGGCTTAGCCCGATTACATATTGTAATCATTAATATAACAACACTTATATATTTACAATAACTAGGTGGAAAACATCAAGCAGTACCTGTACACAGAAGCAATACAAAATCAATTGGGTCTTTATGGTTGACAAGCAGATCATTTGAAACTTTAGATATTGTAAAATATACTTGTAGTATGGGTACAAAACTATCTTTTGGCCAACACAAGGTTAACACTATGTAGCATGCAGTATCTGACGTCTAAAGGTATTTACGTAGCCCAGACAACAAGCCTCTAGTGTGGGCCTGTGGTCTACAAAGTAGGTAGTGTGGTTTAGTTGGTCCCATGCCCTATTCTGGTAAAAGTAAATAAGACCATAATGAAGCCAATGTTCAGCACCCATAAATTATATTGAGCTGCTAAAGTTTCCCGAAGATTATTGAATCAATATACCACAGAGCAGACCTCAAATGAATGGCCCATCTCTGATTCCACAGTATTCATTGCATTTGGGGGGGGGGGGGGGAGAGCGTCTATTAGCGGTATAATTCATACTGAGAAACAGCAATAACTAGTTCCAGAAAGCCAGATTAAAGTTTGAATGACGGCCAAGTGGAGAGACCAGCAGTTTAAATCAGAGGTGCTGAGCGGCGAGCCAGGGGTTCTGAATCATTTCACTGAGAAGCAGC
The DNA here is from genome assembly GCF_017654505.1 of Polyodon spathula. Taxonomy (NCBI): domain Eukaryota; kingdom Metazoa; phylum Chordata; class Actinopteri; order Acipenseriformes; family Polyodontidae; genus Polyodon; species Polyodon spathula. The sequence goes on along the minus strand of NC_054555.1, from coordinate 25,751,204 downwards.
TAATTCCTAATTAAACTATTATTTGCTCAGGTATTGAAGTTTTGAATCATCCAATATTTTCTAGTTTTTTTTTTTTTTAAAGAAATACCATTTTCAGTCCCCTGTAGATCAAGGCTTCATTTAGGACTCCAGAGACTGATCACAGCCAGAGCAATCTGTTCTACCCTCTGACACACAGCATGGATTGATTTTAACCAGGACATAGGGGAAGAAATGGTATGCTGATTTAAAGGACTGCTGAAGATTAAACTGCATAGCAACACACACACACACACACACACACACATATATATATATATATATATATATATATATATATATATATATATATATATATATATATATATATATAATATACTATATATGTTGCTATGGAGTTTGACCCCCGCCCCCCAATTTAGTTCTTAGGTTGTCATAACTACCCATATTTTATTTTTAACCAAGGCCTGTAAATTAACCTTTACCTCTTTACCTCTGTTTATGTTTGATGCAGGTCTATTTTTAATTAGATAGTAAAAACCCTGTGATAGGTTTAATAGTTTTCCCCCTAACCAGAGGCATACATTGAAAGTGCGTTTACAATGAAAGACAGTGGTTGGAGGAGAAGGGTATACTATAGGATCCACTGTAATATGCACAGAATGAATTCTAGCTGGCCAATGTGTTTTCTCAAAAGAAGATAATCCTTTTTCTCCCTTCTTGTAAAGTCGGATTGACACAGAGAAGGCAGGTGCAAGGTCTATACAATAATTTCAGTATTTCAGTAACTTAGTCAAGCACATTGATCACGTTGCCCACAGAGACCATTACATTAGTATACTGTTTGCTTTTCTTTCATTATCTCTCCTTAGATAATTATTTGCTCTGCTTACTCACTATTTCAGTAAAATTGTAGGGAACTGTGGTGTTGCAACCAGCATTTCAATTCATGACTATTGAAAGAATATACAGCTGGCGTTGACAATGCTACTTTCACACAATGTTCTTCTGTGTCGCTCATGGTGAAGTGCTATAAAAAACGCTCACAATATGTCAGCCATGAATTCTATATCAAGAAGACATTGTTACACTGCCCTCCCCTTTAAAGGTGCTAAAAGAGGTTTTATTTTATCTGAAGTTTTAGATATGACTATCTTTACTACAAATTCAATCTGCCTACTCTACATTACATAGGTTGGGTCATCTAAACACTGCCAATATAATCGAATGTGTTAAAAATGTTTGCAAAGGCTAAGAAGCTGTTAATCGAAGGTTCAATCTACAAAGGTACAAAACTAAAATCTTTAGGATTTCTTCAAGACTTTGTGAAAAAAAGGACTTCCAGAGCTGAAGTTCTACTCTCACTTCCTTCATGCTCTTGCAGTACATCCTCCAAGGTTCTTGGCAGGTACTTTAAGGAGGCACCACAGCAGTATATCTTCACCAGGCCTTGAGCAACATCACTTCATGAGCAGAACAACATGGACTTAATCACTTGCTTTTTGCCTCAAAGCATTTCAAAGATTAAACAAAATAATGTACCATGTGGGACACATGTTCAGTGCTTCTCCTTTAAAAAAGCAATGAAGGAACCTTTACATAAATCTATCCGATGGAGCTATCAATTTTTCAGATTGGTGATGGATAAGCGGATTGGTCTTAGGGCAGGCTGCCTTCAAAGGTTTCTGGGGGCTTCTGTTTTCCCCTTGCCCTAGACACACAAAGAAACAGTAACACAAATGCATTTTGGAGCCAGCATGCCTCCAGTTCATCCTAAACAGACCACTCAGATTCTACCAAATTGTGTAACGTTGACAAACTGATTTTCCCACCATCCTTGCACGTCATATGTTACTATCAGCTGCTTGCGAATCACCTTTGCTCTCAACTGCAGGTTGAAGACCATACTAAAGAAATAAGAACATAAGAACATAAGAACATAAGAAAGTTTACAAACGAGAGGAGGCCATTCGGCCCATCTTGCTCGTTTGGTTGTTAGTAGCTTATTGATCCCAAAATCTCATCAAGCAGCTTCTTGAAGGATCCCAGGGTGTCAGCTTCAACAACATTACTGGGGAGTTGATTCCAGACCCTCACAATTCTCTGTGTAAAAAAGTGTCTCCTATTTTCTGTTCTGAATGCCCCTTTTTCTAAACTCCATTTGTGACCCCTGGTCCTTGTTTCTTTTTTCAGGCTGAAAAAGTCCCTTGGGTCGACACTGTCAATACCTTTTAGAATTTTGAATGCTTGAATTAGGTCGCCACGTAGTCTTCTTTGTTCAAGACTGAACAGATTCAATTCTTTTAGCCTGTCTGCATATGACATGCCTTTTAAGCCCGGAATAATTCTGGTCGCTCTTCTTTGCACTCTTTCTAGAGCAGCAATATCTTTTTTATAGCGAGGTGACCAGAACTGCACACAATATTCAAGATGAGGTCTTACAAGTGCATTGTACAGTTTTAACATTACTTCCCTTGATTTAAATTCAACACTTTTCACAATGTATCCGAGTATCTTGTTAGCCTTTTTTATAGCTTCCCCACATTGCCTAGATGAAGACATTTCTGAGTCAACAAAAACTCCTAGGTCTTTTTCATAGATTCCTTCTCCAATTTCAATATCTCCCATATGATATTTATAATGTACATTTTTATTTCCTGCGTGCAGTACCTTACACTTTTCTCTATTAAATGTCATTTGCCATGTATCTGCCCAGTTCTGAATCTTGTCTAGATCATTTTGAATGACCTTTGCTGCTGCAACAGTGTTTGCCACTCCTCCTACTTTTGTGTCGTCTGCAAATTTAACAAGTTTGCTTACTATACCAGAATCTAAATCATTAATGTAGATTAGGAATAGCAGAGGACCTAATACTGATCCCTGTGGTACACCGCTGGTTACCACACTCCATTCTGAGGTTTTTCCTCTAATCAGTACTTTCTGTTTTCTACATGTTAACCACTCCCTAATCCATGTACATGCGTTTCCTTGAATCCCAACTGCGTTCAGTTTGAGAATTAATCTTTTGTGCGGGACTTTGTCAAAAGCTTTCTGGAAATCTAAATAAACCATGTCATATGCTTTGCAATTATCCATTATCGATGTTGCATCCTCAAAAAAATCAAGCAAGTTAGTTAGGCACGATCTCCCTTTCCTAAAACCATGTTGACTGTCTCCCAGTACCCTGTTACCATATAGGTAATTTTCCATTTTGGCTCTTATTATAGTTTCCATAAGTTTGCATATAATAGAAGTCAGGCTTACTGGTCTGTAGTTACCTGGTTCAGTTTTGTTTCCCTTTTTGTGGATCGGTATTACGTTTGCAATTTTCCAGTCTGTCGGTACCACCCCTGTGTCAAGAGACTGCTGCATGATCTTGGTTAGCGGTTTGTAAATTACTTCTTTCATTTCTTTGAGTACTACTGGGAGGATCTCATCCGGCCCAGGGGATTTGTTTATTTTAAGAGCTCCTAGTCCCTTTAACACTTCTGCCTCAGTTATGCTAAAGTTATTTAAAACTGGATAGGAACTGGATGACATGTGGGGGCATGTTGTCAGTATATTCCAATCTGCCAAGGCATTTTGCTTTTGTGCATTTTGTTGTTTGGTTATTGTTGGCTATAAGGATTCTAGAGGAAGCCTGTTTTTTAATGTGAGGACAGTCTGGCAGTTAGATGTGCTTAGGGGATCTGTATCATAGCAAAGGATGCACCTTGATGGGTTGATGGCTTCTTTTCCTACCCAACCTTTTTGTTGTGTCCAATATGAAAGAGGAAGATGAACCACACAGCTAGTCAGTATTCACAATACATTCACACTTGTAATAGCCTCTTGTATTGGCTCTCTAACACAGAACTTGATTGGTTTGCTTTGCTACTTGATTGCTAGAACTTCTTGTTCAGTGCTTTGCACTGTAGATGTTTTATAGCTGTGTCAATTCATAACCATTCTGTTATGTTAGATAGGCAATATTTCTATCAGACCACAAAGTTCTACATGTTCAAACACTCCAATCACTGGCTACCTCCCAGAGTTCAATTTGGCTACATAGCCTTTATTCCCCATACAGAGGGATTGTTTAAAATAATGTAAATGTAATGTATGCTGTTTCCATTTGGAGCCTTGCTCCCAGGCACAATTGCCACACTTCTCTGTATCAACACCCCTTTCCAGCCTAACAGAAAATCCATCAGGAATTCCCAGAGATTGGCTTTCTATGCCTCGGGGGGGAACACAGAGACCGAAATAGGAAGCCAATGGTTTAGATCAAATCTGACTTTTTTCTCTGAGAGTTTTGCAAGTTCTAACAGGATTTCCAGCAACAGACACACTTATCAAGGTCTAAAACGAGAAACACTTTCCAGCAAGAAGAATTCCCTGGCTGTCTAGAGGAAATCTGAAGGTTATGCTCATGTTTTCTTTAGTCATTGCTTCCCATTGGAATATGGCGAAGGTTTATTTAATTTAAAAAGAAGTGTCAAATTCGATTGATGTGGGTGAAAAGATATACAAGTGGTTATGTCTGATTATTTTCAGAGGCCATACAAAAAGATCAAATAAACATGTAATCAAATACATTACAGTAACGATGCACTGTCCAGAGAAGCAGGCATGACTCGGCCTAGGTGAATTTCTTATTGCATTTGGGGCATAATGAGCCAGATTTATCATGGCCTTTACACCAAAATAAAACTATTACATTTACAAAACAAGAAACACAACTCAGAATGTAAATTGTAGGACTTGAAAGCGTGCCTACGTTGTTATTTTAGTTCACAAGTGTCGCAAACAGAATTTTGGTGCAAAGACCTTGATAAATCTGGCCCTATGAATCGCCAGCCATCTAGTTATTTCATTAAATACATAATTGAAGGAAACTACAATGTACCTAATACATCAGTATAGGATCAGTGAAATGATGCATACAGTACAGATTTAAATAAAAATGCAACACAAATCCTTATACCATCCCAGACACGTTTCAGCAGGTACTGTCTAAATATTTTTAATAAGTTGTATTTTGGTACTGTATATTTTACTTAGTTAAAAAACATATTGTAAAAAAAAAAAAAAAAAGTGTGGTAAAATTAAAACAATTGCAACTGCAAATGACACCATTTTATCATGGTAAACGCTCCCTGCTAAGTGAACTCAATGCCATTTCAGGTCAAGGTGAGACTTCCATGGATCATGTTGATTTGGGAGTTGGGGGTTGACACGACGGATCTCCAAACACACACTTGGATCACCACCAGCCCCTCGCTCAGCTGCAGCACAGATTGGTCACTGGAGAGAAGGAGCCCTCATGTGACCTGGCAAATGCAGGAGATGACATATCAAACACCAAAAATCCATCCTGCTAACAGACTGCTTTCAAAAACTCTTTCCCACAAGGCAAACACAAGGTCTCTCTGAGGTATGTTTTACATACCTTTAAACAAAAAATATACACATCATCATTTCAGATTTTAATGACTTATCAGAGTTAATACTGGTATGTGTTTTAGCATACCAGTAATAGCTTGTTGTATTATTTTAGCAAGCTGCTAAAAAAGCTGCAAAAAAATGTTAGCAATTTTAAAAAATGACATTATCAATCCCCTTTCATTTTTAAAGAAAGTTGCAAAACATGCAAACTCAAATATGTCCATTACTAAAAGATATGTTTTAAGACTTGCTTGATATGCTGCAAATGTACAACTACAGTTTTTGCAACACATAAAATAATAAACTGACCCTTCTTATAAATGAATATCCATACACACTTTAAAACAAACAAACAAAAAACCAGTTTATTAATCTCTCATAATTTAAAGCTGGCCGCAGGCTTTAAATAACAAACACCCATAAAAGTAGTCTGCAAACGAAATGTTTTTTTTTTTTTCTTTCTTTCTTTCTCTGCTGCTGCCAAATATAAAACATGCTGCTGACAGGGAGGATTGCTGTAATAAATGGGCAACACCCATGACAGGTTCAGGGGCTATATATAGCAGATCTCAGCTTTGAGCCCCAGCCACCCTCTGGAATCCCCTTGAGTGCATTTTAACTCATTGTTGTCAAAGACACCTTCTGTTTCTCCATGTTCACTTACTTCCCTTTTCAGTACATTTATTCAGGCTTTTTGTAGCAATAACTGTGTTGATCTGGCCACAGTTGGCCCTTTCACTCCTGGCTTTTCTTCCAACCCTGTTCTAAATTGTTTCATTGAACTAATTAAACCTCCATCCAGACCCTGAAGTAGTTAATTATATCATTTGACCTGTTAAAACTGGAGTGGAACTGTCTTCGAAAGACTTAACTGGACACCCCTGTTCTAGAGTTTTGATATGTTGAGTTGAGGCAGCCTGGAGATTGCTGAACGGCACAGACAGGAATCATAGTGTACCCTGAAAGTTTGGTTCAAACTTACAACATGGCATCCACAGGCATTGTTACAAACAGGCATTGTTACAAACCTTCCTTAGCAACAGAGCAGGCTCCCAATTGGATAATAGCTGGGGGGTTCTAAATACACAGCCAGTACTGGCAGCCAAAGTCCATTACTCAGATAGGAGAAGAGAGAAAGTAGGTGGGGCTGGCAAATTTCAAAGGTCATACTGCCGTTTGACTTGAATGGAACGAGGAAGGCTGTTTAGTGCAGTTACAGTACGTAGGCTCTCTGGTCTGGCTCAAAGCAAGTCCCAAGGCTGCGGAAGGCAGATTTAGAGACCAATGCAATACAGTAATGGAGCGGCAGAATCCAGAACCACTCTGAATGATTGCGAACACCATAAAACAGTAAGGGGAATGTAAGAACATCTTGAAGCTCTTTTTAAAAGGGTGAACCTATCTCCCGCTGTTTGTGTTTGAACACATGCTTACACAGACTGTAACATTGACCTGACAGGTAACGCACTGACCCCTAGCACAAATATCAGCGTTCTTTATATTTGCTGTATTGATTCAGGTACTGGCGGCCAATATCAAACAAAGTTCTACAAATGATATGTGCATTTTGTCCACAGGAGGGAGCACTTAGGAACCTGGGGCATATTTGCCATTTTATTTTATTACATTCTATTCTTTCTGAATTAAAAAAAAAAAACTTGCATGTCTTGATTTTGAATCAAGAGAATCTACTGTAAGATGTGTGGTTATTCTTATAAAAGTCACATTAGTTTTGCTATTCATTTCTAAGAATTCAAAAAACATTATTGAAAGGGCAAGGCTCATTCATTCCTCGCACAGGGTGTGTGTGTGCATACTACTGTACTGGTTCCCACATTCCTAATCTCTCTTGAGCATCTAGTGAGCTGTTATTTAGCGCCTGGCTTATCAACTCCCTCCCTAATTGCACATATTAGAACTGGAGCAGTAGGAACATCCTGAGAAGGAATGACAGGAGTGAAGTGGAAAAAAGTGAGATCCAAAACTATCTAATAAAAATATTCAGATGTTCAGCCTCAATTTAATCAACGACGGATGGCAAACTTCAATTATGCCAATCTAAACCCTGCTTACACCTTGCACGCACACACGCATACAAAACACAGCACTCCGTGAACACACAGGGAGCATACTGTTTATATAACTAGTACAAAGTAAGAAAACAAAAAGTATGTTTATACCTATAATAAATATCTGGATTTGGTTAATTACTTTCCATTGTATTTGCTTAGCAATGCACCATAATTTAATACAGCAAGAATCACAAGATTGTTCTCTGATAAATTCCAAAATGAGATCCGGTTTTAAACAAAAACATTGAAGATCAGCAACATTGAATAGGAAAAAGTTATTCAGTGCCAGACCTTATAATACAATGTTTTCCTTGAGTGAGCTGCAAAGGCTTTGTGTTTGTGTATGGCACAATTACAGTAGGTAATCTGACCTTTGACTGTTTTGTTTTCATGCAGGCTATGTGACATACCCTATAGTTGGTATAATATTATTGTGACATACCCTAGAATACATCAGAGAGTAACATTAGCAGTGGAGCAGTGACAGACCTGAATCCAATCTGGCTGGGTTGGTCAAGGGAGTTTGCATTCCATTGCTTTATTAAAGGGAAGAGTTTAAAATAAAGTGAGCAGTGTTTGGAAGTAGAGGGATGGGGCAGCCCAGAGAATGATAACCATTAATGTCATCATTAAACCTGTCTTGTGATTTATTGAAGGTTGACTTACCCTTATACTATTGCAGCCAATAAATACTTTTGACTGTACAAAGCTAGCACTTTCACACAGCTTATTCGTGTCAGGGGACTGTTTCATACACAGTAGTTGCCTTTTCATGTAGCCTGGGTCTAGTTCAATGGCTTGTGGCTATACCCTTACCATCACCAAATAGAATAACATTTCATATATATATATATATATATATATATATATATATATATATATATATATATATATATATATATAAAGTTTGTGAAAAAGGAAGACTACTGTGTACTGAAACGATCAATAAGAAAAATGAAAAGAAGAAAAGGATATTTTAGGTAGTTCAAAAAGTAGAATAATTGATTACAAATCAATTATCAGGACATTTTGGACTATAACTCCTTCATTGGCTGAATACAAAAAAACAGTACCTTAAGAAGTTGATAAAAAACAAACAAGTAGTCTTTTAAACAAAATTCTAGAACGTCGATGATGTTAATGATCTCAGAATAGAATGTTCATTCCAAATGGCCAAAAAAGCCCAGTTTGAAAATAAGTTTACTTCCTGACAGCATTAGTTCCATAACAATGAACTATCCCACAAATTGTGATGTCCTCTATAGTGTGGTCATCTCTACCTTTCCTGTAGGATACTTATACTTATATAGGCTCTGTATACTTCTCAGATGTTCGCCAGACATTTTAACAGAGATGACCACACTATAGAGGTCCCCAGCTTCTCTCATTACTTGGCATTCCAGAGCTTGCCTGCTGCACACTAACCAATTCTACAGTTTCTTCATGCATCAAAGCATCTCAAAATGTCACACAGTTCAGGGTGCATATATTTGGTATAATTTTTCTTATGTGAAGCAAAGTCAGACTGAAATCTCCAAAATCCAATTTAATTAGTCCCCTCACTGTATTCAAACTAGATCCAGAGTCAGAATGAAGGCCATGTATGCAGCACACTGTATATCATTTGCAAATGCTTTGCTGTATTCATTTTATCATTACTATTTCATTTTAGCAAGCGCAATACCCCAGCAAATATTCCAGATGACGGATTAGGATTATGTTCAGGACATATATTTTCACCTAATAGTCCTAGAAGTGAAACGGTACACAAGAAATTATTCTTTGTAAAAGATATTCTTTCAGGTTACATGCTTCTATGATCCTATATGCCTCTATGGCGTGGGAGCATGCACTAGTTAAAATCTCCACGTTCTATAAAAAGACAGTGACCTATGAGTTCAAAAGCTTGCTTTCACCCTGATCCATCATAAGAAGAAGAAACTGCAGGTGCTTTGATTTGGAGGCGCTGTGCATGTGAGGTTTTTCAGATGTCTCATTTTTCAAAACATTTTGAAATCCTACAAATAACAAGCAAGTTACATTCAATCATAAGATAGATCAGCTCTCACACCACATGGCTCAGTTCCATAGGATAGCATTTCTTCATGACGCGTCTACATCATTGTCTAATGCAGCAGCTCCTAATAAGCGATTTTGTTTTAAAATGTAATCACAGGACCTGTGGTGCTGTGTCATTTATTCTATGCATGTGTGGGTGTTCCCAAGCATGTTTACTTTTCATGTTTGGCCAGATTGCAGCTTTGACGTCTTTGCTGGGATTGGAATTCAGAGCTCCCCACAGCAACATTATAGTATAATCGTAAATCTCGAAAAACTACTCACTTCTAAATCTTTTGTAGTCATTTTTGTATTACTTTAGTAGAAATACATGTTAATTTGGATTCATATTTTGTTTTTTTCTGATTTTATGTGAACGAAAAGACACAAATTCACCCGTTTTCTCATTGGAAATAGTGATATTTTGAAATTTACCTGTCCTGGTCACAAAAGCAAAGTTTGTGGGGAATAATAGCCATTTGCTGTACTTTTGAGGCATAAGCAATTAGGAAATAACACTTACTACCCAGGAACAACAACAACAAAAAATTGTTACACGTTGTTATTTTTGCATTGCCCTCTTACAATCCCAGCCTTTTTTCAATTTCTTTTATTCTTCTTATTTTTTTTTTACTGTTGCCAGTGAAAAACCTGCACAAAATATATACAGTATGTATTGGTGTTTCATGAATCGTTCGTTTGAAAATAATCTCTGATGTGTTATAGAAGTAAAACCACATATAAAATTCATGACATTCCCCTCAGACATTTCCCTAACGAGGTCTTTAGGGTTGGCAGTTGGAGTGGCATGGCTCTGCAGACTGTAGACATCCCATGAGCAAATTATGTGTAACTAATAGCCCCGCTGTGGTTCTTTGTAATCAAAGAGCAAAATGTACTACTTGTTTACACTTCACAGTCAGATCTATATGTCAGCTTTGGCGATGACTGATGTCAAACATGCTTGCAGAGACTGCTGGACTACACAGTCACTCACAGTGCCAAAGGCTAGGCTTGACTTGCACTGGGAACAAGCAGCAGACTGAAAGGACAAGTCGCCCTGTGCAGTTATTCATGGCCTCAATGTTTATGGGCCATCTGAATCACATCTGTAACATGTGGTTTGGAAGATTTTTTTATATGGCTTATATGAACACTTAATTCATAGTCACTGTAACTCTGCTCACTTGAATGTTTTGGAATACATGTCATGGTGTTTATGTTTAAATTTAATTACATGCCACCCTACATACGCGTGGCTTTTTTTTTTTAGTTATTTATACTAAAACGTTGTAGCTGAGATTGTATTAAAGTGTCCAAGAACAACCCTTACCATTCTTACGACTTTCATTAACACAGCTAATATATATATATATATATATATACATATATATATATGCATGCACTTATGTTATGAAACAATGTTTTATGTTATAACACTTATGTTATGTTATGGTGTGTTCATCTTTTGACTGGTGAAAAGGTATGGTATATATACACACACACACACACACACACACACTATATATATATATATAGCCACTGTTTTGATCATTTCAATGGTGCCCAATGTACAGTATGCACTGACCTACACATGCACAGACTCTTGGTTTGAGGAAGAATGATAGCTGCTGCCTTTTTAAACTGTCCACAGGGAGTGGAAGAGATTTAAAGGGCTGTTTTCACTCTGTGCGGTGCCGTTACTGTGCACCCCTGTGTTGCGTACAGGTGCGTCGAGTAACTTTCTCTGTTCCAGGGGTTTATTCAGTCGAAACAGTGGCGAATCGAAACACTGCTGTTGTTTAAATAGTTAAAGGAAAGGGTCAAAGCGAATACCCCTAAAAGTGTGTGAGCCTCCAAGGGTATTTTTAAAAGTAAAATACCTGGGTAAGTAATATTGATATGGCATTTTGATCTGCCCCTGTTTAGATTAATTGAATAAACCCCACTGTATTTTTTGTTTATGTACCAGCTCTAGCTTAAACACTCAGTGCTAACCAAAACAGATAATTACACACTGTACATTGGGTTTATCAATTAAACCCTACCATGAAACCCAATACTGCTGCACACTGTGTCAAATGTACTTCCCATAGTTCTCTCTACATGACAGCATGCTCATGTTAACAGGCAGTGAGAATATATCAGGCACTAAAGAGTTAAATACAATATTATTTTAGCATTATTAAGAGAGACCTTCGATCTCTTTTCTTTAGCAGGTCCAGTGAGCAGGCTTCCTGTTATGTCTGTCTGGTTTGCAATCTGTTTTTTTTTTCTTTCTTGCATCTCAGGATACCTCCCACGGGGGGAGCATTTTAAGCAGGAAAGTCTAAAAGGCTAAAAGCTATTTAAAATGTTGAAACCAGCTCTTTAAATCTCAGAGATCTGTAGCAGACATTTACACGAGAGTAAGTTAAATGTTCCAGAACCCTGTGAGCTTTGAAGGGTTGGGATTAGTTAGAGTAAGGCTTGGATTCTGACAGTTTTATGGGACAGGCTGAGAGAGTAGGGATGTGCAGTACAGCTTCTAGAGGGAAGTACATACTGGTACTGTATTAGGGTTTTATTGCTATTAGTTATATTGATGACACAGAACAAGTGGACAGCTACAAGTCACATTATAAAGTAATTGTACAGTTTTCTTATAATGCCTTTGTTACATATTCTTATGACACTGCATTGTTTTAGTCTGTTCTAAATAACTCATATTGTTTATAATATCCTTTATAACATGTTTAGATGCATTGCTAATTATTTAGAACTGATACATCAACTGGTGTGTTATTTATCTGCTTTAATGTCATTTCCTAGATTGCTAAGTCATAATCAAATGGCACAATGCTACCCACATCTCTCCATACAGGGTGTAGTTTATAAAAGTTTCTTAACAATCCCTACATGGTTAAGAGTTTACGTAACAATTGTTATAAGTCATTATCAATCAATTTTTAAACTGGGCAAAAAAACAACAATTCAAAACAATCCATTCGAAAAATGTCTTCTATCCCTCTTTTCCTTACATATAGGTATTGTTTTTTCTTCATATAAAGAATGGTATTCAATTGTACCCTTGCTAAGAGGTTCCCAATCCTGTTTATGAGGCTGGACTTATTGCTCACTGACCCACTGCTGTGTGTTTTCAGAGCTGAGGAATCATTATTTTGTACTCTCTGCCACTTGAGACCCATTCTGTCCTGTTCAGGGATCCTTAACTGTGGGATTCAAAATGTTACTATGAGGTCCTTGAATCCCACGACCCCGCACTAAAAACACTCCTGGGATAAGGCCCACCTGAGCCCCAATTCCAAGCGACACCACAGTGCATTATTAGACAAAGCCTGGCAGTGCTAAACCTGGGAAATAACTTCTTTCCACAGGAAATAGATCTGAAACCGGACGCTCTGTGTCGTGGTCAAAAAGCAGGCAACAGGTGGTTTTTACTTCCAGAGGAATGTGTAGTAAGGCAGTAAAGGAGAGGATTAGACCCATTGTGTTGGAGAGGAAACAACCTGAGCAGCTGAAAGCGTGGGAATGCTGTGCGAAGCAGTGAAGACCACATCATTTCCTAGTAGATACACTGTGGAGGATTCCTAGAACATAAAGTACTTTGCCTGGAATGCTGTGATCCTCAGGCTTCCAGAGTAGTAAGGTGCTGAATTCCACCCCATTAGGTGGAGAGAAAGCCTCACTGTATGGCCAAAGGGTCAAGAACGAAGGTTAAAGTGGAGAAAGTGGAGGTCAAGCATAACCTCTCTTTATTTATTTTGTATTGCTTTGTTTAAAAGTTCTGCTTTTGGAGAGCTAGCGTTACAGGCTGATATATTCCGATGTTTCAAGTACTGGGGGTATACTGTACCTGGGCAGAGAGAAAAAAGGCTTTTCTCCATTTCCAGTCTGTACACACCTTATTTTGCCTGTGAATGCATGGCATACTGTACTGTACTCATCTGCATTTTCACACAGTAGATGTCATGTGGCTGATGCTCTCATTTTTCATGGAGCTGTGGGTCGTGTACCTACAGTACCTTTAGGGTGGGTCTATATGCCAGACTTGGCCATGAAGACAGAAGTCAAAGATGTTTGCACAGACTTCTGGACCACAGTGGACTACAGAAATGCACAAAATAACCATTGTCATGTGGGTCAGGTTGGGGGTGAAAATGCAGGTTAAGAACAGGTTACTAAAACTAATTAAGTTTCACTACCGTTAAAGTAGTTAAGGAAAGTACAGATGTCATTTTACAAAGGAGCCCTGCAAGCCAGTGCACTGGATGGAGTGATTAATGACAGGTTCACTGACACAAGCACAATTAAAAGGGTCAGTAACTCCCAAGGAAAAAGTGGGGCTGGTTTTTCACGGTTGGCAAAGGGTTTACGAACGAGTTCTTGAGTTATTACAGATACTCCCCACTATCCAAGTTAACTGTACAACTGGAACTGTAGTGTAGTTTTCTTCATTTCTGCATACCTTCTTATGCATGTGCTGTGAGCTTCCACAAGCTTGTTCCATTATACCAGACTGCCCTGCCTTATTAGTAAACTCTGTTACCTTTGGCTAAGCAGTCCCTTCATATCTAGCAGAGCATGCTTGACATAGGGCGATTGGGTTTGATGTTGAATAGGCAATGTTTTTATTAGAAGTGTGACTGGCTAAGTGTTCTAAACAGTTTCAACACAATATTTTAGTGTCACATGATGGCAAAATACAAAGAAGTGTATAAATAAAAAACTTTTGAAACTTAAAACTTTCAAATATTAAAATATCACGGAGTGTTTAACTAGAAAGATCTGGAGTTCAACTGATATACTCAGACCTCCCCAGGTATCAATTTTATAACAAAGAAAAAAGGGAGGAGAAGATGGCTAGTGCTAATTGCCTTTAATAAATCACTGGTGTGCAAAGAGACTTCTAGCGCTTAAGCTACACCTGCATTTAACAAGCAATTAATACCTTTTATGTTTCACCAGGTCACATAAGAGAGAGGGAGTGGTTTTGTATTGTATTATATAATATATATATATATATATATATATATCATGTAGCGAAATAGATCCGAGTGTGGCAATCTATGTTGATAATATTATTATATATCATGTCATTTGTGATACATGACATAGACGACTTGAAGGATGAAAGGAACATTCCTAAAGTTCCTGTATTTGTTTTCAGCATTGTTTAAATTGATATATATATATATATATATATATATATATATATATATATATATAATATATATATATATATATCCTAAGATATATATATTCTACATACATTAAAACGAATTGTAAAGGTACCTTAAATCATTTTGGAGAGACTAAGTGAGGTCCATGTGAAAGGTACATCTACAGAGAACACCATAATCGGTCATAGCCCGGCCCCTTTTGAGGTCTGTTTCGTCGTCGTATCAGACATATAGGGAATCCTAAGTCAAAAAAACACACACACACACACACACACACACACACACACACACACACACATATATCCATATGTTGTTTTTGTCCCTGCTCAATAAATAAACCAGCGTTGTTTGAAAAATTGCAATTCCATCTCCTTATTTTAAATAACCCACATACAATAAGAAACACAAATAGTTATACTGTAATATACTGTATTGATACCAGACAGGTGTGCTGAGTTTCTGCATAGACATGTAATGCATCCATTGGAAGCTCAATCCATATGGACATAGAGCACCACTATATATGGTCTTCATATTTGTTCCCATGTTTTTAACTGCAGTGTTGTCAGATTATAATAAGTGTTTCTGCCAGACATTTCTTGTTGCTTTAAATCCGTCTCAGAACAGGTTGGGAGGAAAGCAATAAAACATGTTTTTTATTAACTGTATAAAGTGTTTAAAGAGCTATTAGTTAAATAGAGCTCCTTTCATTTCATTAGCACACATTTTTTTCCTCCAAAATAATTTAGTAATACAATAAAGGCTTATTTTACAGCTCCTTTTTTTAACCTCCTAAGGTTTAAAAAGGCTGTTTATAAGAAGGAATAAACATTTACTGAGAGGACAGCCTGCTAGGGTGTTTAAACTCTCTACGTCCCTTCTCATATCCTAGATGTTTAACATTAAACGTTTTAAATTATCGTTGTTGAGACAGGGCACTTTGACATTCAGTTTGCATTAACAAAATCATTGTGAACATACAAAACGATCCCCTAAATGAGCTTTATGTCAAAATGAATGAAATTAGGAACTTGGCATACACTTTCGTGTAAGTAAAAAGATACATTTCTGTTGGCTTAAGGCTCTACGCAGCATTTAATGTACAGTTTACATTGAACAGAGAAGACATCAACATTTAAAAAAAAAAAACTTGCCCATTTTACTCAACTGCCTGTTTCAACCACTGAACTGCAGCGGGATAATTTGCATTCTAAATGCAGAACACTTGAATTTAAATGTAAAATATTCACTCAAAGGTTTGTGCTTGGAAGATTTGTGTTGGAAAAATCGTATTTGCATGACTATAGCACACAGTGTTTAGTTGTGGTCATACTCTGCGTATACCTTCTGAGATGTTTGTTCGCAATAAAAGTGCATTTGCAAATAATATTTTCCTTATTTCTTGAAAACTTGTTTCTTTACAACACTAGGCCAATCTTATTCTCATTCCAGGTTCATTAGTTCTTGCATTACTGAAGTACTTGCATTACTGATGTATCTCTGTAGGGGGCTCTAGTGCTCCCACTATGCGTGAGCAGTTCCCTAATCTCTATTAAACAAACAAACAAACAAAAACCTCTTGAATTGAGTTCTCAGTCATTATTTTGCATTATGTTTCAGTGGTTCCCAGCCTGGTCCAAGATGGGGATTACAGTGCAACCAGCAGCAGTAGCAGTACTTCAGATTAAGACTATTATGCTAACTAAGGTTAGTCATAATTTTACATACAAAGCAAAGCTTGCCCTCCTGCTTGTTTTGAGATCAGAACATTTGTGAATGGCTAACGCAAGGTTTTTTTAACCTTTGATTTTAAATTCTAAATACAAATGTTATGGCTAGTGCCTTCTCCAGTGTACTTGTTTGTTTCTTAGAAATTAAAGTTAGCTGAGAAAATGTGTAACAATTAATGTAATTTTGACATCATAGGTTTACGATTATATATTATATTATATGTATTTTTTTATTATTATTTTGTATATCCTAAAATATGAAACAGTTGATAAACAACATCAATCTGATGGTGTTTTGTTAGGTTCTGTAGTCGAGCACTGGGAACAAAAATCTAGCTGTTCATCAACAATGTTTGGAATCAATGGCATTTCATAGATTTTGTGATATTTGGCTGAAAGGCAGGCTTTTTGTCTTTGTTTTTTTAAAGGTGAGGAAATAAATATCCTGGTTTAACTATGTAAGGAAAGGGTAAGTTAGCTTTCAATTAGAAAGCATATACCGGTATATAGCAGTACACTGTCGTCATATACTGTAGCTCCAGCATCCATGTCATTAGTGCATTATAACACATTATCAATTCAATAACCATTTTAAGAGGATAATTACACTGTAATAACACGAACATGTGCACGAATTAATAGAATATAAACTAACAATGTAGTACCATTTATATGCTAAGTATGATGACACTATAATTAAAATGGATAATTATTTATATAATAACAATGTAAAATGCATGCGCCCTAGTGAAAGCATGTCCCGATATTACCTCAAATATTACACTAAAATAACATAAACATAGTTTAAGGGGTAGTTTTCTTGTATTTTTGCACACACACACAAAACCACAAGACCCATGGGCCAACTAATAAGCGTCTCTCAGCTCAATCTCTACAAAGAAAGTGTATCAAAGGGAATGCAATGATGTGGAACAATATTGGTTTATGTTGAATACACAATAACAGACATGATATGTTCATTTCCCAGAGTGTTTTTTCCCCAGTTATAAAGTTAATTGAACTGGACTCTACATACAATGTAATCAAAGATCCCAGGGCTTTAACAACAGGAGGCTCCTGGCAGAACATCAAATAGTTTTTCACATCAAACTGAAGGTATTTGAAAAAGTACATCAAAGCACCAACTTTCCTCACTGTAGTTAAACATTGTTGCTTTCTTTAGCTGCAAAACAGATCTCCTTCTTGTGCTGCCCCTCTCTCTCTTTGTTATGTTCACAACGCGGTGCATTCTCCCTGCTACCAAAGAGCCAGAGGAATTGGAATCTAATGCAGAGCTTAGTCACACCACAGATATAGAGATCTTTTTATATTTATATACAATATGTATATATCATTTGATTTCATTTTCAACTTTTTTTTCAAGGGACACCTGGAGTTTTTCTACAGGAGTGGTTCATAAACATATTTATAGACATGACTGCATATAATAAAATACAGTGAAATGAAATACCTGAAAATCTGGTTTTATGGTGGCAGTATTAAGATCTGTCACTGTTTAGATCATTAAAATAGACCCCAGAAATAGACTGATTAAGTGGGAGGCACACTTTTCTCATAGGAGAACTGCCCTTGTAAAAGTTAACCATAGTAAAAGCATAGCAGAGTGTAATTAAGCACAGTGAAGCCATGGTAAAGTGTAGGCAATCATTGTAAAGAACAGCAAGCCTATTAAAAAAGATGGCAAACCAGGGTAAGCGATGCATAGTATAAGCATGGGAAAATCATTATAAACCTGCAAAAATACCATGCAAATGTCAACTTTATCAGGAAAACAGGTTGCGCAGGCTCGCGCTTGTAATGGTTGGAACCTCACCATTACCTCAGAGAGAAACCTTTTTAAATGAAATCCAGAGTCAGGTTGAAATCCAGAAGAAACGGGGGTATTGACAGAATGTTATTTAGTTTACTGATAACTGACAGAAACTGTTTTACTATTTTAGAAATGACTTCCCTAAATAAATCTAAAAGTATGTAATCAGATAATAGTTACAGTACAGTAGCTTTATTATCCCACTAACATTTCACACTCATGCGTCATGTACATGAGCAGAGCTTCAATATCACAATAGTCACTAAGTACATCCCATAATAGTTTGTTAAGCATTGTGTAAAGAGGAAACCGATTAGCATGTAGGCCTAGTCCCAGCCCTTAAACCAAGAGGGCACAAGAGATTTATGATGTTCTACCCAGAAAACTGGGAGGGTGAGTCTGGTATTAGTTTGGGCAGTGCCCCAGCACTCACCAGGTTCTGACAGGTCTTTTGCTGTAAAGTGCCCTAACTCAGAAAATGATAGATTATTGATTATCTTTTGACCTGCCCTGTGGATTTTATCTGCTGTTTGAAGGAAAGACAACCTTTGGATAAAATGTCAGGTATCACTCTTGGGTGAAAGTTGATTAATTAATGAAAACATGTTGTACAGAAGAAACAAAACGTACGTTAATATCAAAACATCTCAACATCCTCTGCAATGAAGAGCCGGCTTGTTTACATTTTTGTTACTGTCAAACACGGCATAGTTTAAAACTGGGTAAATGATCGTGGCACACCTTCCTTTACTATTACACTCATACAAGTGTGCATGGCTGCTTTATTTGCATGAAAAATAGACATTTGTGTAATATGATTTAGTTTTTGTTCCTTAACATTTTGCATAATGTGAAACAGATGCTATTAGTGTTTGTAAACCCTCTTGAAAACAAAGGAAAAATAATCTTGTAAAGAATTTCATCCCCCAAAAACCAACTCTGATGATGAATTCCAAGAATAAATAATAGTTTACCAGACACAACCTGGTGACTTTAAGGAGCAACAGACAAAAATAAACAAATAGCCTGAATCCTAACCCTATAGTTTACCCTCTTCTCATTTATTGAATAAAGGGTTTACAAAGCTCTACCAAGTGTTAAAGCCGAGGCATATTCTAATGTATTATATAGAGTGACTTGACGTATTAACGCACCTTTAACCCACAATTCTGCACAATCACCAAAACCAACATGTGCATAATCTACTAAGAGCATATCTGCAAACCCTTGGTACTTACCATGCCACTGCCTGTCTGAGTGGATCACCAAAAAGGATAGTTGACCCACTTTTTTTTACCACTACACCACTGAAGGGTCCTATACAGATTTAGCAGGACCATTAAATAACAAAGCAGCAAGACAGTTTGATGAGGCAATGGAGCTTGTGTCACTGCAACTAAAACTACCTGAATGGAGCATAAACAAATTGGAGTCGTACTTTGAAACAAGGGCAAAGGCGCATTTTCTGAGAGGAATAAAGCGATTGTAACAGTATGGCTTTAGCAAGAAGCAGCTTAGCTGCAATACAGAGCTGTTGAACCATTTGAGTTTCTTGCTAGTTTTATACAGTACCTCAAAGCAGGTCTTCCTTTTGACAAAGATGAGGGCACAGAAGTTTAAAGGAAGAAAGAATGTGGTCAACCCCCACTAAAGAATCCCATTCTAAAATTAAAATGATTATGGACTGACTGCAGCTTTCAATTCACTATCCAGATGCCTTTAACGAGAAACATAAAAGATATCAAGACAACTTGTATGACCCAACAGATTTTGCTCCTGAATGCCTGGCTTTTATTTCAGCCATGTACCAGTATAGCCAACTCTTATCCTGGTAGGAATGTGCCAATTGTAGATTTTCCGAGGTCACTCTCACTCAGTTTCAATAGGTCCTCAGAGACAAATAATGTAAAAGTTGTTATTAATTAGCAAAGTAGCAAAAAGTATTCACACATCTTAGCCATATATACATTTGCATCGTACTTATTTTTGCCACATAATATAATAATACTTCTTATTAAGAAAGAAAGCAATGCTACTGCTTTAAAATAGAGTACAACTCGTCGACAAGGACATTAGACATGGTGGTAAAAAGTGAATGTGTCATCGTGGCAAGTGAAGACTTATTTTAAGTAGTAAATTTCTTACAGATTTGTTTTCAAGTGTATTTTAACTTGAAATCCAAAACTACAGAATTTGGGTGTGGCTCCTAGCAGCTTGTGAAAACCCTGACAACTTCAAAAACTGGCTAGAAAGGAACACACACACACACACACACACGCACATATATATATATATATATATATATATATATATATATATATATATATATATATATATATGTTCCTTTCTAGCCAGTTTTTGAAGTTGTCAGGGTTAAACATGGTATAAATATTTTTTTTTTCTTTTTAAACTAAATACACTTCCAATTAATAACAATGCAATTTCATATTATAAAACGACCTGGAAAAAATCCAGCAATCTGACTGGCCAAGTGTTGAACCCTGTGAAGTATACATGTGCACATCAAGCTGCTCCGGCTCCACAAACTTACAGTACAGGGTTGTCCCTTTTCTGTCTGTGCTGCTGTTAAATTCGACTTCATAAAAAACGAGGTTAGGGTGGAGTCGTTTACACCACTCGCTCCCCTGTGAGATTTCCTGGCCCTGGGTTCTTTTAAATGGAACCGGTTATAACTCAAAGCATTGCTGGGTCTCTTCGGTGGGCTTCGGCAGTCTGATTCTTGGCAGCTTATTAGCGTTATGAATAGTGTTCTATTAGTGTTTGTGTAACTTAAGCCTTTGCTTTTTATGGGTGTTTACTGCATTCTGCCTAACAGTGGCTTGACTGTGCTATCAGATGTCACTTATAAATGATCCTTCATCCTGCCCACAAGAGGCTTACATTATTTGCCAAGTTGAATTTATTAAACTATTAAACCTGTGCCATGTTGAGAAATCCAGCTAGAAGAATCGTATATATGCTATAAATCTGTTTCTATGATTCTGGGCTGTATGCATGAATTGTATTCAAGTTAGTTTGGACAAGCCATCAATAGAATCCAAAAATGAAGAGGCGGGGCTAGACATGTTTTGGCTGTGTTGAGTGTTCATGACATATGTTTCACATGGCTTGATTCGGTCTGCTTCAGACAGGCTGCAATGAGTTACTATGTGAATGAATCTCTCTTAAGAATAGATCAAGGGTCTTCTGACCTCCAGGTAACATTTTGATTTGACATTGAACAGCTGATTGTGTTTAATGTTGTGCTTCTGAATACTTATGACTTGGTTCTCAGTCATGATTCATTGATGTTACTTACCAAGGAGGCAAAGTTGTTTTGGTGAGATTAAACCCATGTTTAATGCAACCACACTGTCCTAGTGACACTGACACTCGGCAGTGAAAAAATAATAGAGAAAGCTACAATAATGCCAGATGACGTTCTTCAGCAATGGAGTGGTTACATTAAGCTTGTGGTTGGGGTTGAGAAGTGTGAGTTCAGAAGTTTACAGATGTTTTCCCAGAGGATGAGGTGTCATGAATACCTGGAGGGGTTCAGTGGAGACAGGTTTTATATGACTCCCAACCGTACTACCTCAAAACAGGCAAAAAAAAGCAGCCTGGGAACCACAAGCAGAAGAAGAGGTTTGTACTTGTCAATACAAATCAAAACACCTCTGATGGTAATTGTTTTCTCACAAGCTTTCAGTCTGTGGTTTCTGTGTAATTTCTGTGTAGTAACTGACTGATCACCATATATATTATATATATATCTTATCTATATATATATCTATATTATATATATATATATATATATATAATATATTTTCTCATCCATGTGTATTAAACCACTCTGCAAGTGGTTCCTTCATTGCTTTATTACAGTAAAAACATCTTCAAGAAAGAGGTTCCAATGAGTGCGTTGGCCCTTTAAGGAGATCAGCGTTGCAACAGATTGAACACAGGAGCTGTTATTACAGTGCGAGGTTCTTTTATGATCAGATAAGACACAGGTGTGACCCCAGGCAGTGATTCACTCTGCAGCCTGGGCCCCACCTGATCCTGTGTAATAATCTCTTGACATTCACCGGAGAGGCTCAACAAAGCACCCATTAAAATCATTAGACCAGCCCTGGGTTTCAACATACCTCGTGTGGAGACTTGTTCTCTGCCTACGGTAAGAGGAGAACCAGTGAGCCATGTGCCAGTGGAGAAACGTTACAGCTTGCCACAGCAGAGATATCTGTCTGTCTTGGCTGCACCAGTGGTATCCTCTAACCTTACTATTCAAGCACAGTTAAAAGTAGCATGTGAAATGCACTTCAAAGCAATCCCTGTACTAAGAACGTGACATTATTTGGGCAAATCTGTCAAGGTGGAATAAATAGGGTGTTGTTAATGTTCTTACTCACATATCATTCATGTTATTTAGTTTCCAGTTCTTATACTGTTTCTGATGTTCATTACACCCTTGAAACTTATTGTTAAAAAGTTTGAGTTCAACATGGTTCACAGCAATATGTTCTCTACTCAGGACCAATAATACATGCTTCTAGTATTTCCGCACAAGGACTGTTTGCATCCTGTGAGAGTAAAGGTGAAAGACAGAGACTAATTTGATTGATATAGTTAATATTAGGTCTATACAAGTACATGGATTCATTAATTTCCCATCTACTAGGCCTTTATGCATTTAAATTACAATACATATACAGTGGTTTGCAAAAGTATTCACCCCCTACCAATAATGTTACATTTTGTTGAATTACAAATAATGTGTGCACAGTTTTTCAAACAAACTTTTTGCAAGGAAAATGTACAAAATGAAATTTACTGGTAGAAGCACTTTTGCAGCAATTACTGCTAGGAGTCTTTTTGGATAGGTCTCTACTAGCTTTGCACAGTAGGATGGTGAAGTTTTTGCCCATTCTTCAAGGGACAATTGCTTCAGTTCTGATAAGTTTGCTGGAGATCGTCGATGGACTGCAATCTTCAAGTCTAGCAATAACTTTTCGGTTGGATTCAAGTCAGGACTTTGACTGGGCCACTCAAGAACATTAATTCTGTTCTTTTTCAAACACTCCAGTGTGGCTTTGGCTTTGTGCTTCGAGTCTTGGCTGACTCAAACATGTTTTCCTCAAGGATTCGCCTGTACTTTACACCACCCATTCTCGACCTCTATCCTGACAAGCTTCCCAGTCCCTGCTGAAGACAAGCATCTCCATAACACGATGCTGCCACCACCATGCTTGACAGTTGGGATGGTGTTGACTGGGTGATGTGCAGTGTTGGGCTTGCGCCAGACGTAACGCTTGGAATTTAAACCGAAAAGGTAAATTTTTGTCTCGTCTGACCACAAAACCTTTTCCCACATGTCTGCAGTATCACCTGCATCTTTTTAGCAAACTCCATATGTGCTTTAAGATGAGGCTTTTTGAGTAATGCATCTTTCTTGCCACCCGTCCATACAGGCCAGCTTTGTGTAGGGACCGGCTTTTTGCTGATGTGTGAACACTGACTCCCATCTCAGACACAGAACTTTGCAGATCTCTCATGGTCATTGTTGGCTTCAGAGTGACATCTCGAACCAGTTTCCTGCTTGCCCAGCTGCTCAGTTTGGAAGGGCGACCTGATCTAGGTAGTGTCTGGGTGGTATGATGCATATTCCACTTCTTAATGATGGACTTCACTGTGCTGAGAGGGATAATCAGCACCTTTGAAATTTTCTTGTACCCTTCTCCTGTTCTGTGCCTTTCTACCACTTTATTCCTGACTTGTTTCGAAGAATCCTTGGTTTTCATGGTTGCTTTGTTTGATCACTATGTGAGTTGTAGCTTGAAAGTCTTTATATACCTCAGGGAAATTATCTACAAGTTAAACCACTTTGAGTACACACAGGCTGAGACCATTTTACTAATTTTGTGACCTTTCAAACAAATCATTTGTTCCTGAGCTGATTTAGGGCTGCAGTAGCAAAGGGGTTGAATACTTATGAAACTGAGATTAATCTGTTTTTCTCTGTAAATCTTACTTATTTATATTCTCTATGCCTTTTTTAAAACTTTATCAATGTGGAGTAGTTTGTGTAGATTTTACATGTAAAGTCTAATTTGAAAGTGTTGTGTAGCACGCTCAGGTGCCAGCAAAATGTGAAAAATATGCAGGGGGTGAATACTTCTGCAAAACCTACTGTGTGTGTGTGTGTGTGTGTGTGTGTGTGTGTGTGTGTGTGTGTGTGTGTGTGTGTGTGTGTGTATATTATATATATATATATATATATATATATATATATATATATATATATATATATAATAGCTGTGAATCCTTTGGAGGATCCAGAGTGCCAATAATACAATAGCAATAGCACATACTGGACTTCCATACATCTACTAGCATGCCATTGCTTTAAGAAAAAAAGCCTAGCCCATCAAGGTATGAAAGTATTCACAAATTCATTTTTAGTTTGAATTATACAGTACATGATTTGCAATTACTCCAGTTTGAGTTGAGTTTTCATTCACCGTGCAATAAACCATTATGTGGAATTACATAAAATTGCTGTACACAGGAGCAATATGAATCAGCGTTTGTTTGTTTTTCTTTTTTAAAAAGAGGAGCTGCCATAAGTACTGTTTAGCCTCAGTAGATTCAAATCTGAAAATAAGTTCAGCAATGTTAAAACTGCAAATAAAGCCTGCTTTCTATGGGGCTTTTAATTACTTGCTGTTCTTTGGCACCACCCATTGATTTTAATCACAAGAAAAAAAAAAAAAAACAGGACATGGTTAACATATGACCACTACTGTAAAAAAAGACATTTACTGCTGGCTCCTACTATCAACACGCCCATTGTCAGATGGAGATGCAAATCAAGAAACAGGTCTGAGCTGAACGACCCAATGAGTAACCGTGAAGGAGAATTTCTCATTGTTACTGGTGGCCAGGTTTACCCTTACATTGAGGGAAATAATGAATGGCTCCAGGCATGCTTTATAACTTGATTTGCGCATTTTATAACTTAATTAAAATTTGAGACACTGTTCACATTGCATATGCCACTGGATCATTGCATTATTGGTGGCATTATTGGGACAGCTTTTGTGTTTTTTTTCTTTGTACTGTTGGAAAAAGGACCAAAGCCTAGAGGCTTGGGTTTAAACAGTCTAGAAGACGAATAAAGGGGTGAAGAGAACATTTCAAATGATTCAATACATTAAATAAATTGCAGCCAGGTCTAGTCCTAAGGGTTCAGATAGGTTTTTAAAGAATGCAATTGAGGATTACATTTTACCCTATCTACACTAAATAATTCACGATAAACACAGAGTAGGTGTGCTAACCACCAGATCATCTGTGATTATAGCAAATTTGTTTTTGCTTCAGTTTTCTCTTTGCTAAGCACAGTTAGTTCCTTTGTTGCTTACGACAAGATCAGTTCGGTCACAAAATTGTGGTTTGCTCAGGAAACAAATTTTAACAGGTACAGTATTGCAGCAATACAAACTTTGTTCAGATGCATTCTGAAGCTACCCTGTTCTCAACACAATGTCAGGTCTCTCTGTGAGAACGGTTAGTAAAGCTTGATTTAATTATACAGTTTGAGCTTGCTGTTTAAAAGTCTCAAGAGCACAGGTTTCAACATGAACATGAGAACGGCAACACTGAGCAGTGGATATGTAGCTTCTTTTACTAAGCCGAGAGGCTGTATTATTGAGAATAGCCTGCATGCCACCTTGAGTTCAGGCTGCTGGAATGCACATTTGTATGCAAGCGCTCCAATGCATTGCAAGCGCAGGTGGTTCAGTGGGAAGTCAACCAAGATCTCAGATGAGATGTTAAACAGAGGGCATGTCTCTCTGGCACATTAAAGATCCCTTACACTCTTTTGAAAAGGAGCAGTGTGTTTCTGTGTCCAGGCCATGGTTTAATGGATGAATCGTTTTACATTGTAAGACCTCAAAGTGGTAGTGTCTTCACTCAATTAAGAAAAATCCTCGCTTGGGTTTGGCAATTGCATTAAGTACATCATCAGCGGAATATTGCAACATTTGAATTATAATTACTTTCATGTGTCCCACTTCACTACCCTTACATAAAGTACCACTGCTATCACACAAGCCATTGTCCAGGGGCGTTCCCTGGCTCTATGCACAATATAACTTAGTGAACTGGTATGACTCACAACAGCACTTCCATTTAAATTCTTACTGTTTCTGTTGTACCACCGATACACTGTCTTTAGGTACAACTTTTTCATAGATTTAGTCCAAAGAAAAAAAGCAGAACATTCCTAGGAATTAATACAATGACAGCTTAAGAAAGTTTTATTAACATTCCATCGAGCTGCCCGGATGAAAAACAATGTTCTATGGCACTGATAAAATGGTCCAATTAATAAAAAGAAGAGCTACTGTCCAGCATTGTCTATTCCAGGCTCATATAAAATACCGCTCCATAATACTGACTGAAATACTATAATGTCTCCAAAGATGTCTGCATACTGTACATTTTTGGAGTATGTTACTGTTTTCATGCAGGCATTTGTTTACCCAGGTATTAAAATTCGCAGTTTCTGTAACAAGATTAAAAAAAAAAGAAATAAAAAAAAGAATTAGAACTACAGCCAAATAAGGAAACGTTTTCCTGTTAAAAACATTAACAGTGCAATGTTACAACCGTCTAGCAGACTTTTTCAAGCCCCACAGTGAAAAATCAAGGGCACAATTACTGTATTCCACAAGCAAAATCAGCTGCAACCGGATGTACCTCCTTGTCTTAATGTAGCAGTGTATGCTAAATGTAGGGTGCAAGTGAAGAATGCAAGACGATTGCTGTAGACATGTGTGCCACTTTGCATTGGATCAATTCCTGATCTTAGATGAAGTGTTAGGAAGACATGCTGCACCATTAATAATGGAGATGTATAGAAATACAACGTGCTTAAACTGTCCTAGCCCTGTTGACAACACAAAGCCAGGCCACTCCTGTTGAATAGAGAAGACGTGCATGCCTGCTTCGGCCCTTCCCCAAGCAATGTAAATGGTATGCTATGCATTTGTTGGTCCAAACCTGCTGTTTGGTTCACTGATTGCACCTGTAGTCCTGTACTGATATGCTGTAGGAGGGCAGATGAGACATGGCGTTTCTGATGGTTCGGTGAAGAACAAGACTGGTAGCATAGCATGAGACAGAACATGATACATTTCCATCCTTTCACACATTTTCGCAAAGCTTTGACAATTCTTCTCAATGCTTTCCACAATTTTAACATGCAGGGCAGTGCAGAATTGTTTGTTACTATACTGTGGTATACCACAGTACATTTTAATAGGAGACTGTGCGCCAAGTCATATTTCATATTCATCTTCCACAGGAAATAATTTCATAATGTTACCAAGAAATGGCTAGGAAGGCATTCAGCAGTACAAAATACAAAAACGTAATCGCATTCACAGCAAAGCTGTTCTGCCGTCTTCAAAGCATGTCGAGAAAAATCCTGTATAAATACTGTACATGTACATGCAATTAACAAAGACACAGAGGAGGTATTTAAAGAAGAAGTAGCCTCACTGTGAATGTTTAATTGTATTTTATTGGCGAGTACAATCACTCTGTGTGCTTCTGGGTTCTGTTGCAATACTGAGCTGTTCTTTCTTTCTGTAAATCTGCCTTTACATGACTTTAAGCTTGGGCTAGAAGAGTTGAAACAAACACGCTACTGTGTTGGTCTGCATTGGAACGATATAAATCATTTTTTGGGTACCTGAAATGTAAAATATTTAGCCAGTATTTGAAGAGGGGATGACTGTCTATTGAGGGACCTCAATACATTTAACAACGAGACTGATCTGCTTCCCATATTTACTATAAAGTTACTCTGAATATAAGCCAGTATGTTTCTGATCTTACTGTCCTGCTTTTTATTTGTTATTCTTCAAAGGATAATAAATAAAGAACTACAAAGGGCGGGGAATATGAAGTTCAGATCAAACAAATAAATGCTAGTAAAGTTATACAAAGTCAAATATGGAAAAGCCAATCAGGTTCAAAGGAGTCATAAGTATAATTAATTGGTCCGTTATTGCTTGCCTATTGTCCATTGTAACCTAATCTAACCTTACAGCAGATTCCTGAAATTCTGATGCAATTAAATGAATATTAAGCAGCGATATTGCTGGCATATTTGTTTAGGGAGGTCCTTGCTGTACTGCAAGTGGGTGCATACAATTTCAAGCACAGAGCAGGATTATCTACAAATTATGACTTGAGGAGAAAAAAGGGAATTAGACATTGTAAATTATGTACAGTACCAATATTTTAATAGTGTAAAATTATTCTTTTCAGTGCAACTTAAAACAATGATATGAAACAATTCCTTTGTACATACTTCTGCATATGGTTTTGCTTTAGTCAAAAAATCGAATCTTTTATTTTTTTTTTATTGCTGTCAAAGGAATAAAGAAAATACAAATAAAACTGAATTCTAAACCTAGAAAAATATGCTTTTAATTTGTGGGCTACAACAGCATTCTCCTAAATCCATGCTAGTTTTGTAAAAGTAACAGTTGTGCTTTTCAAAACATGCAATGCCAACTTAATAATTGAAAAAAAGCATATCAAACAATCCTACATTTCATTCTTACTCTTTCCTGTCACAAAGTTGGCACCGAAACAAACACTGTGTTCTATAAATCTGGTCTCTTGCCATCTATCTTTGTTATATTTCTGATGTGCTTACTAATGATTGAAATGTGTATTAAAACAACAGAAAGCTAAGTTCTGCGCTTGTTTTAAAATGTCTGCTTTGTAATTTACAGTACAAAGCTGGATTGCAAGGAGGGAGAACATGTTTATAGTCGCCGGGCGATATTTAAAATGCTACCAACACAACAGGCTCTGACTCATTGACCCTGTGTTCTGTGGTTCTTAATAGACACAGGTATGTTTACATTTTATAATAAAATAAGTGTTACAGATTGCAGGTGCTGATAATTTCCAGGCCGCCCAATTTACCTGACTGAATTACAGCATGGTGGGTGGGTTAAAGAGCCCTGGAGGGGAGACATAATAGAAAAAATATCTTGTGGCCATGAAATAATAAGACGTGAGCACGAGATATATATTTCGGCTAGTTTTGAAAGGTTTTCGTGCAAGATCCTGATCTCAAAAACAGGTGCATATGCCAAGAAACTTTAGGGAAATAATGTGGATCATAAAGCAGTGCTGTATTTCTTGATTTAATTCTCCGTAAGGTAGATATTTTCACTGGAGATTTGTAGCTGAATTAAGGTGTGTGGAAATCCATACATATCAACAACAAGAGGTAATACAATAGATAGAAAGCCATCCTTTATCAGGAGCAGAGCAAGCAGAAGGCTGTTTTGTTTATTTTAGCAGAAAACCTTCTCTTAAAAGGGATTCAGCCACATTCAATTACTGTGAGTGCCACTGCTCATCTAGCATCAACAGACTCATGCTGCTAATGACCGCTAGGTTTTTCGATATGTCAGACTGATAGCACCTGACCTTGATTCCCTAACTCTGAACAGGTGTCGCAAGTCCCCCTGTCACCTGTGAGACAGAAATCTGATACGAGGAAGCAAAGATAATTAGGGGTATTGGTATGTCTATTTGCAGGCTCTAGCATGCATGGATTGTACTGTATATTATAGAAGTACACCCACACCACAGGGTGAAACAGCACAGGCTTGTTTACCCTCACAGTGACTTTAGGGTTGATTGCAAGGCAAAATTCTGCTTCTGTCTGTTCCATGCCAACCATCGTTTTTTTTTTTTTTTGTGTGGAACCCAGGCATACAAATTTGAATCCCATGCTATATGAATACCTTTGTAACAAGGGGATCTTTACTAACTAAGGAAGATAATCTAACATGGCAAAGAGAAGACCATGGGTCCCTGTGCCTCTGACTGACTCCAAAGTGCTTTACTCTGAGGCTCGTTAGGGTTTTCAACTACATTCCATGACAAAACTTAAAACAGCCATAGCCCTCCTTACCCAGGTCAGAACTGCAGCACCCTAGGTCATTCTTGACACACAGGATTGCTGTTCACCTCAAACGCTCAGCTTCACTCATCCAAACTGCATGAGATGCCATCTCTTGTACAAAGAGTTCAATGCAGAGTTGCTGTTATTACCATGTGGTTATTTTACATTAATACTGTTTCTCAGTATAAGGAGCACATTGTTTAAAAACTGTTCTTCTAAATGGGGCTCTGTCTATATTATTTGTGGGCAGTCGTTTGCAAATAGGATCTTAAATCCTGTACTGTATATAACAAA
Source organism: Polyodon spathula (assembly GCF_017654505.1). Taxonomy (NCBI): domain Eukaryota; kingdom Metazoa; phylum Chordata; class Actinopteri; order Acipenseriformes; family Polyodontidae; genus Polyodon; species Polyodon spathula. The sequence goes on along the minus strand of NC_054555.1, from coordinate 25,720,623 downwards.
CAACAAAGCATTGTGAGACATTTGGCTCTGCCATAGAGTATAGTAAATAATATTAGATACATTTTGGAATATAATTCTTGTTTGGTAAATCTTAAGTTTGGCTATATTCCACTGCTGAGGGTATCTCTTAGGTGAATGCAAGGTTCTCTGTTTAGAGGTGGTATCTTTGGCAGCGAGCAGACAGGAGCCAGTGATTTCCGTACAGCATTGCTGTTCCACTGGCTGACATGTAAAACCTTAACAAATACACAGAACAAACAAGCAGAGCAAATGTTCCGTAGCGCCTTTTTTTATTACCTTCCATCTACAGGAAGTTAGTTTCATTTAATTTCTCTTTAAAACCTGACAATGTAGGCGCTAGAAAGCTTGTGTGCACAGGCAAATAATTATTATCTCTGCTTACTTGCCCTTTCAAAATTGCTTTTTTTCCCCATAATTTTCTCCAAAGTGAAAACAATCCCATATATAATAATAATTAAAAAAACACATATATTTTGTGTGTTCTGCTAAAATACATATTGTTTTTTAAGTACATGTATGTAAAAGTACCAAATGTAATATTGTTAAATATACCAAATTATGACCTATACATGAAAAACTATGTAATAAGAACCACATACATGCAAACAGTCCCTATATGGTTGGGACAGTCCCAATTTCCTAGCAAATGTCCCGGGTCCCGATGCAGAGGAAGAAAGTCCCGATATTTACCCATATAAAAAAATCATTTATTCTGCACTGTAGAGTTAGTGAAAACCACACACCTGCTGATCACTAACTTATACAACTTATACAAAAATGTTGTTTTGAGTTGGGGTGGATAAGTTTATTATATGATAATGTGTGTTTTTTGCGTATGACTCCTCCCACGTGTATGATGCGTATGACTCCTCCCATGGTGAGCGTCCCGCTGAACAGTTTCCAAATGTTAGCAAGAGTGGAACCATGGGTACAATTAGGATTTGGGGCCTTTCCTGCATGCACCAGCACACAATAAAACTGATCTACTGTCTTGTGTTTTCTGTTTTGTTGGGATGGAGTTAGAGACTGGATTGCGCCTTTGTTTTGTAGTTACAGCACGGTGCTTTGAAAACAGTGGTTATAGTTACTCACAGTTGACGTTTTCTTTTTTTCATAAGAAAAGTGAGACTGATAAAAAAAAGGATCAAACTGGTGTCATATTTCCAACCCTCCTACAGTCATTTCTCACCTTGACCTTGTTATCTTTGGGTGGGTGTGCACAGTACAAATGAAAACCACCTATCCACACACATATCAACATTTAAACAAAGGAGATAAGGGAATGCGAATGGATATATCAGCAATGGACATAATCTCTTGAGTACGTTTCTTGTGAGTGAATTCCTTTCCAGTCTCTGAAATTTTTTTCAAAGGGGACTTAATTGAAGTTTATTGGAGTGTGTAGCAGGTCACAGACAACATAAAACAAGTTATATTGGGATACCATAACAATACCAGTTTCAAATTCAATAAAACCTTGCAATAAAGAAAGAGTGTTTCCCCACACCTGCATGTTCCACTTACAGAAGTGATTAAGGTCTTCGCTGTTTAACACTTTTCAAGCATGTGCACAGACCTCAAAATTATAGTGGGAGAACACAGGATATAAATGATGATCTGCTGGCATGACTTGTGACATAAACTTGACTCAGATGAGTTAATGGGTTCAGTGCTCACTGTCTGGCTAAAAGGGTAAGTCATTCCCACAGGATTATTAAGAATACATGCAGGACAAAAACACACGCTTATAGGAAGATGTTAATCCCTGTTTGTTAAATGTATGTATTTCGGACACACAAAGCTTTGGTCTAAAGGTCTTTTTTAAAATACCTTTTTTCAATAATGTAACATGTTTATCACTGTGCAGTTAAACTTTCTTGTTAATTTTTTGAACAACAAAACATATATAAATGCTTATAACATGTCAGACTTTTATTCAAATTTTTAAAATGTGTTCTCCCTGATTTGTATCTCCCTGTCGCAATTTTGTTTAAAGAAAACATTTCTTTTTTCAGTTCATAAGTGAATCACATTACTGCATTTGAACTTGGGGATTATCAACAGATAACACGTTATTTTATTTTATTAAATGTTATTTTACATGGCAGGTACAACAAATAGTATTGTACCTATTATTTTATTTATTTTATTTCACATAGCAGGTATCATCAGCACTCTTTACTAACACACGACCACACAACCTTCCAGTTTATAACATTCCCAGGGCTAACAGCCAAACCAATGCTTATGGCGCTTATTTCACACTCTGCAGCACATAATCCCAAATGTGTACCTCTGTGATTTGGCCAACAAAGGCCTGGGATGATTGAAACCCCCCCCCCCGTAATTGTCTTGATCTTGACCGAGGATTATGATAGGCTTCCCTTCAACTAACATTCCTTTCTTTACCGCCTTTATCTTGCTGCCTTTCCCATTGATCCACAGCTGAACCTTCCTCGTCTCCCAGGTCCAACACACATGAGTCTATCCCGATGGAGTTCTCTCATCCGACACGAGCAATTCCATCTGATCATTGTTCACGGCCATGGTGTGTTTGCCATACCTGAATTTGAAGAGGAGAAATGTGTTGTCTTTGGAAGGGGTGGCAAAGGAGAAGACGCACTGATCTGTTGTCAGGGTGGAGTGGTATCTGAGGCAAACGGTTGATATTACAAAGGATATTACATTTTTTAAAAATTTTACATAAGATGTCTTTCTAGATTTCAAGAGTTATATATATATATATCTTTCATCTTGAGCACCATTGTTTGTGTGGTATATATATATATAGTACCAGCTGGCACATTTAAGGGATTATATTATACAGCCATAGCACAGTTTGGTGGTTTAAAATCATGTAAGTTGTGTTAAACGCGGGTATTTGTCTGGGTAGATCTCTTTTCCCCTGCTATCAGGGGACCAAACATTGGCGGAGTGCTCTAAGTTGGGGTGCACATCTGGAAAGACTCATACCCTGCTAGTGCCACTGGCACAGGATGTCTGAAAGCATGTTTACTTTCGAGCAGCAGCTGGGAGAGAAAGAGAGAGAGAGAGAGAGAGAGAGAGAGAGAGAGAGAGAGAGAGAGAGAGAGAGAGAGAGAGAGAGAGAGAGAGAGAGAGAGAGTCTGTGCAGACACTAGGTACGTTAAGTAAGTAAGTGGCTCTGGGTGAGAATTTTCTCACTCGTTTGGATCACCGGAACTGAGCGTGTCAGTAAGTGGGTTCTCAAGCCCACACATTTCATAGCATAGAGCCCAATGTCATGCATTACAGCAGTACTCATATTGCATTTATATGCAAAAAAAAATAACAAACTTTTACAACAAGATTCATTCAAAGCTAGACTGGTGGTCTCAATGTCACTCTCAGTGGATGGTAATGTAATCCACATAACACAACTATTGCACCATTACACACAGTTGTCACTAGGCACATTGACAAAGAGGGGAACAACAATGGTTGTGCATGGAGAATAAAATGCTCTCTTATTCCCAAACAAACTTCACACTGTTGCTCTTTATCTCTATATTAATTCCCCCAGGGGGTGATGGATTGACCCATAAGTTAAATGAGATCTGTAATATTTGTTACTAGCTTTACCCCACTCAGACAGCTTGCCTAATAAATCACTGAATATATTTGTCCATTTGTTTTCCACTACCTACCTAAACAGACTAACTGGTTGGGATATTTGTTCGTAAATTTTACCCCCCAAAATGGTGAACTACCAAGACAGTGTTGAAACTATTTTACATTTGCTTTCTGCTATGTATTATATCATGCTTAATTTCCAAAGGACTCCCTGTTAGCACCTGTTGCCTGCCAGAACCCTAACTGAGCTCCTGAGTCAGTCTTTATGCAAACATGGCTGAACTTTTCACTGAGGGGTTATATTGGTTAAACTCCTGGTGACAACAGACGCATGTTCCAGCAAGTTTTCTTAAACTTATCATTAATCAAAAATAAAGCTAAGCTACTGTATACAATGTGCTTCCAATTAATATCACATTTAGTTTATGAAAGGCCCCAAAATACATTATAATGGTAACTTATACTTCCACTATTAATAATACTAGTAAATAAGATATAAAAGAGCATATTATCCATATAAGTTCAAATGAATTAAATCTTGAGATTATTTATTTATTTTGGATATCAACACATTTATCCCTAGTCTCCAGGCAGTATTGCTTTGGAGTGTGATCTCATCTGCTCTCAGCCTCTCAAAGTTTGGGCCTTGTCAATACTTGGGCCGTGTTTGTGTTGGCTCAGCAGGAGGCGCTATTCCTCTAGTGCGAGAGCCTGTGCCTCAGCATGGTGTTAAAGGAGTTGTCCTCCTTTGTAAATATGACAGTCCAATTGCAAACTGGCCTCACCAGTGGAAGCACAGAAATAATACAGCACTGCGTCCTGTGTTTACCTGTGTTTACCTTTCATCAGTCACTCAGCCATTGACACATTGCTGTCCAGCCGCCAGACTTCACTTAAAATGCCTGAGGATTACTGTTAATCGGTCTGGAGAAACGTAAAAACTAGGTTAGAACAACACAAGGGGAAAAGTTAATATATGATATGATATGGCAGAGAACCAGACAAAACACCACATTGCAGTCCCTTGTTTGTGGTTTGTACTTTAGTTTGGATATCTAAAATACAGTCCAAGAAGGCTTGCTCTGGTTGGTCCTGTATACCCGGCCTAGACAGACTAATTAAACTTCAGACCAGATTCAGTTTCAATCTTGGTTTAGTCTTCTTTCCTGACAGGGTGGGTCACATCCTGACATCTGCAGATTGGAACAATGTTTCTAAACGGCCCTTGTTTTTGTACTTTAGGCGTGGAACTTGACACTCCAATGTCTGAACAAGAATTGCTCTTGTTAAACCCCGATGAGCTCACAACAATTCTAGTTGTCATGCTGGTTGCCATGTTTGGAATGGTGTCAATAAAAACACTCCACCAATTTTTATTTAAAAGCCTATTTTTCATTTGCCAATTCAAAATTCATCAAAGAAGTGTCAGTACCAGTAAAATGAAATATTGGAAGCATGGACACAGGTTGTCACGCCACTCCACACAAGCACACATACAGCATAACGTGTGGTAGACTAGCTTTTGAGTGCAATATGAAGTAAACAGATACCCATGGCAGGCTCTAATATTTATAATACAGGTAAGATGGTAATTGAGAAAAATCAAATCCATGTGTAAATATCTGAAGTCTTTCATCTTGAGCACCATTGTCTGTGTGGTACATATTCAGTATCATAATTCTCCTGTTTTAGCCAAAAAGATACAATTATTCAAAAATAGATATTTGACCCAGAGCTGGGATGTATGCTAGTGGTTGAATGTTATAATTAACTTGCCCCCCTCCAAACGCACAAAAAACATGTTCCTACAACAAACTGGAACAGCCTAGCATTTCCCAAGAATCACGCTGAAAACACCAGTTTGGGTTTTTTCACAGAGCCACTAAGCCAACATTTCTATCGTATATGGTTTCATTGTTTCCATTATTATAAAATGGTTTATTTACTTTGTTTCCACTACAGTCACCATGAAGACTGAATTACATTTAATTGGATAATAAATGTTATTGTTGCAGAGCACATATCTTTAAATGACATGTTCTCAATGACTTAATAAGGTTTGGGATTGCGATAGTGGCTACTTGAGGAATGTATTACATCTGCACTTTAAAGCCACAGATAAGAGACACTTAAACCTGATAATACAAAGCATTGTTCAGGGGTTATTTTACACCTTAATCATCAAAACTGTTATGGGCACAAGTACAGCACAGTGATTTTTCCAGATCAGCTCTTGGGGCCAGCAGTATACACTGCTTCCCTCTCAGTTTTTGCGACCAGTAGCAACATTTGATATGCTCAATTTGCTGTACGTACAGCAGTTCTCCAATTACATGTACCCTCCCAGCCAATGAGAGAGCAAGATTTATTACCATTGTGATCAAATTATCATTTTAGCTTACCGATCAAATTACCCTTCCTTCACCAAAATAAAGCATTTTAGTTTCCACTTCTGTCAAATTCAGCCTACTAACCTCCTGTACGGCAGTACAAGACTTTCACCTGCTTCGTCTATCGCTTTCCCACACCTTCATTTTAATCACAGGTAGGTTAAGCCACTTTATTCAATTGAGTTATAGAGATTGGCAATGACAGTGACTAATACAGTTATTACAAAGCCGGTCTCTCAAAGCACCCAGTCTATGGTGTCAAAATATGCTGGCAGCTCAACACAAGTGTGAGTGTGTGGGAACGTTCACGGTGACAAGGAAAGACAAGTCTAATAGGATGCAAAAAAGGATGGAAAAGTGTCACTTTGGTTCTGAATAAACATTTGGGTGCTGGTGCTTGTCAGGAACGGCACTGTTATTTGTCCAGTTTCAATCTCTGTCCAAACACGGTGCTTAGTTCACACCACAGGACACCACTGTAACTCGTAACGCTTAGTTGGCATTCATCATCCGTGACTTTTTTTTTAAATTCATCTATAAAAAAAAATAAGATTTATTGGAATAAATGTAGATGACACTACCTATTACTGTGCCTTACTGCACAAATTCCCATTGCTTGGTGATTTCATGCAAGGACGAAATTGAACAAGAAAGTAAACACTGTATATTGTAGTCAAGCAGGGGAATTGAACAAACTTGCGTTAGCCCAGAATCCCTTGCAGATTGAATAGGTTTAGGCTGAACAGGTTGCAATAGAAGATTCACAAAGGTCATGTACGGTATCTTGCATGTGTTTAGACAACTTTCTCTGGGGAAACTTGAGCAATCAAAGACTCTTGAATACCCACAGGCCAATATAAGGGCTGAATGTGTCCTGAAGGTTTTACTTAACCTTCAAGATCAGCATCCGACAAAATCAAGAACGGTGTGCAATTGAAGATGATACTGAGTTACCATCAACATCTGGGAGGATCTCATACGAAGGCCTTGCCTCTAAGCACTAAACAGGCTGAACGCTGCTTAGCTTCTCAGAATGTTGTTGTGTTTTGTAGCCCTTAGGAGACCTTCAACCTTTTTACCTTGAGTGAGAGAAGAGACGCCTCGACCCTCTGAAATAGAAAGGTGCTGATACAGTAGCTATTGTTGGAGATGTGGAAAAGAATGCATCAGTATCCTGTTCGGAGATGTGTAGGAGGGAGGCAAGAAATATGAAAATATTCTCATTAAATGCACACGTAAAATATAATGATCTGAAGCCTACTGTATACGTAACTTTTAATAATGACGTACAGTATCAGCCTGTTCATCTTATTTTATACAATCAACTCATTTTAATAATAATATTAATGGGACTATAGTGCAGACAATATATACCATTATACTGGAAAAAAGCATGAATAAATGTCTTAAACTGTGTACAGTCTATTAAACCTGTGATGAAACAACTTAACTTTGCTTTTGCCTTTATCATAGAGGAAGTGCATGTGTCCTTTGTTTATCACAAAGTAACAAAAAAAAAGAAGAAAAAAGTCAATTAGCTTTTAAAAATTACATAAATACCAGCATACAGTGTCAATACTGAAATGTAATATTTCACTGAATGGCTTCAAGTCCTACTTTGTTAAGAAGTTGTGGGGTGTGTGTGTCTGTGTGTGCGTGCTTGCGTGCGTGTGTGTGTGTGTGGGCAGGTATTACTATCATTGTGCGGACACAATTTGAGAAAATGTCCCACAAAGATAGTAACTCCTGAAAAAACGATGTTGTGGGGATGTCCCCACTTTGTAAAACACCTTTTTAAGAACTAAATATACCTTAAAAAAAAAAAAAAAAGTCACAATATTTTGTTTGTTGTCGACTTTCACCCTGTGTGGAGTTTTGTTTGACTGGAGTTAGAAATAATAAATAATTATTATTATTATCTGAGCTATGCCAAGGCAGTAGTGTGTTCTGCAGAGGTTAGTCAGTGTAAACCGTCTACCAATCACAAGTGCTGAATTCTCCGCTGATTGAGGGGAGAGTTACAGTCCTGTATTGGTGTACTGTATGTAGTATAACATTTGACAGCATACTATATTGTGTCATACAACTCGTAGAAAACAACAGCAGCTTGAAAACCTATACCTTCAATTTGGTAATAATTTATCCATATGGAGATTTTACCTAGGTTCCGGATTCTCAAAGGCATCAGTTGTTGCTGTTTTATTTGCAACGTGTTTGATATTCACAGCTGATCAGCCAAAGTCCAGGCTATGGAGTTCTTTCCTCGCTCTCTCTCCTTATTTACAACTCTACTGGAAGGATGGATGTACAGTATATGAGAGCTCTCCCTACCGGCCGGATCTGGAATCGTTCCAGATAATCATTGGGGCTGGAATCTCGCCAGGTAGGAAAAGTAGCTGGCACTCAGAATTAAGAGCAGTCTCTCAAAGCAGGGCTGCTCAGTTTAGTGCGGCAGGAGAGACTAGATGCAAACAGACTGCGGATTTATAAAAAGAACCCGACTACTGTACTGACGAGAGCTATATTCTTCAGAGAGCTCGGGTACTTTTAATATATTTTTTGTGTGTATGTGTGTCTGTTTTTTCTTTCTTTTTTTTTTTTTTTGTGTTTTCTGTACACAAATTATAATGACCTGTAGAATTTCAATACTAAGCGGGTTTCTTTATTGTAGAGTTTACCTCAAAACAGGATTGTATTATTATTTATTATTTTGCCGTTATATATATATATATATATATATATATATATATATATATATATATATATATATATATATATATATATATATATTATTTGTGTAGTGTATTGAAAATGTCAGTGTTATTATTAATGTATATACTTTCCAAATTAGCGTTTACGAGAACGTGAATTAAAGTAGAGTACTATTTGTGGTTCTATTCTTTGTTTACACTTTGGTACTTAATTCCTTCGCGTTTTAAATGCGCTGTACACGAGTTACATATTCGCTGTCAGTCAAATCAGACTGCATAGCTGTCAAAAGAAGGTTCCAGTCAAGCACTGATTCTGTTCTGTAATGTTCACCGCAGTGGTATAAGATTAGCCGAGCAAGTGTTAGCTTAAAAAATTCAGTTCATATTTAGTTTGATTCAGATAATGACATAAGTATTAGCTAGATCTACGATTTATTTCATTTAAATTATTATTGTGTTGCTTGTAAATAAAAGTGTTTTGTAAACACACACAGAGAGCTTTCGATACAAAATAGATGAAAAGAATTGCAACAAGACAACTAACTGTTTTTCGGGGGGGTTTTTTTGCAGATAACTCACACGCAGGAGCTTCCTGGTATTGTTATTTTATCATCGTGGATTTGTTAAACATTAGCACAATTCGTAATCGAGATTGACATTTACGAGCGAGTTTTCCCAAGTTTGAATTGAGTTGCCCCAGAAATGGTGGGCCATCTACACTTGCAAGCGATGGATGACAGCTTGAAAGGGAAGAACCGCGAAGGGCTGCTTGACAGTCCGGATTCAGGGCTGCCTCCGAGCCCCAGCCCTCCTTTCTATTCCATCTCCCCGGGTATACTGGAGAGCCGAGCCGGGCGAAGCAGCACACCCATTGAACAGCATGGATACAATTACAGAAAGGACAGCAAAGAAGGCAAACTGGTAAGAAACCAAGTATTTATGTATTTGTTTAGTTGCCTATGTATTTGTTACAAAAAAAGGAAACACTGTTTAGCATGTGATACTAATAATATACACACACTCACATTTATTTAAAGGGATGTAATTGCAGTACAGTAAAGCCTTCCAACAGCTAGTCTACTAAAAAGCCCTGGGTGCTGGATACCTATTAAACGTTAATCAATATCCCCCCAGTTAATATGTGACTATAAATAATAAATAGCCTTGGCCACAGAATATAGCAGACAGGTAATGTAAATCATTACCCATCATTGAGGGGCATCTGCCTTGCTAGAAATTCCAGCGTACAGAACTGGTCTTGTGTTATAATAAATGTGTTGTACTTTACCCCTAGCTTATAAGCAAGTAACTGTGTATTATTGTTCTGAACTTTTGCTGGTCTTTAGCTAAACCAGCAGTTGCTGGAATTTCTGGTAAAGTGGAAACCTGAATACCTACATAGCTAACAGGGTAGACTGCAGTAAACAATAGCAACCTGTTTTTGACCAATTATTAGAGTGTGGTGTAAACTTTGGACAACTGGCGTGTTCAGATCCACAGTGAACGGTAGGGTGGAACTTCGGTATGTCCCAAAATAAACTTCTTCAGATGGAATTGTTATAGGAAACATCATTATTCTAGAAGTATTCTGGGTTTTATGCTGTCTAAAGTAAATGACCAGGGCCGGGCTCTTGTTGACTACTTAACTAACATAAGCAAGTCGATACCTAAGATTAGCTGAAACAAAGCGAGCATTCTGCCATCAAATAGGAACACCATTGTTGGTATATTGACCTTCCAGACTGCTTATTCATTTGATATGATTACATAGTGCTCAGCATTAGGTTTAGATGCCTATGTTAGGTTTTTTAAGGAAGCCATTGTTTGTAAGCTGTAATGTTCTTTTGTGTATTTTACTCATGTGCAATTCTTAATGACGTTGACCAAGTCAAAAGGCAGTGTAACGCAAATGCAAGGTAAAATGCTTGAGATTTGTAGCGGATGTCATAGTAAATTAATATCTGCAAAAAGAAAATCATTTTCTTCATAGCTATGTTCTTTCTTTAGTTACTGTTACAACAGGGGTGTTTTTTTAAACCTGTGCAAAATTAATTACATTTTATTAATTTATATTAAAGAATTAGCACCACAGTAGTACGGCAGATATTACAGAAAATGTGTCATATTGAAAGTAAAAACATTTTCTAATTAGCGCTTGTATGTTTTCACGTCTAAAGGTCTGCAATATTAGATGAATTCCTACAAGAAATAACATGACATTTATTGGGTTGTTAAGCAGAATAAAAAGTTCTTTGCAAGATTGTTAGGATTCTAACTGTACCCCAGACAGTGCCTGTTGCCTTCTCCCAACAGCAGCATGTTATTGTGTTACTGAAATATATATACAGAGTTTCATTTGCAAAAGTTATTTCATGAAACTGTACTTCATTCTGTAGACATCGTTATCTAAGCTGTATGACTTTTGAAGGATTTGCTGTACCTCAGAATAGTTAATTGTTCTGTTCAGCATTGCACGGAGAGCAAATTACCATGCAAATCTAGTTAAATAACCAGCCCTTTGTTTTCTCAATGCAGCCATGCAATGCTGTGTTTGCAAACTGTTTGCATCTAATGCCCTGCTGTCATTTGAATATAGAATTGCAGCTCTATCCATCACAAGAGCACACATTCCAGCTTTCGATATTCAATTACGTCAACCTGACACAGAAATCAGAAAACGTACTGTCCATCACATGTTAACATCTCCCAACTCCCTACTGCCCAAGTTTAGAAACCCGACCTGACATGTTCTGAATGAAGCTTCCACGAGGTTAAACATTCTCCTGATCTGTGTTGTCCTTTAACCAGTATGCTTTAAAAATAGTTTCCAAGACTGCCAGCTACCATGCGGCACTTATCAGTAGTTCTTGACTGCAGAGCACACAAATTAATTTTTTGGGGGGCAATGTGTGCCAGTTCCCTGTGCCTGTCAATTTAGGAATTTGTTGATTATTAGTTTGGTCCTGCCTGTCACATGACTGGATTTTTGGAATTGTAGCCTTGCATGTAAGCCGAGACAGCCTGTCTGTCAGGAACCGAGTGTCGCTGCTGTCCAGCCTGTCCCTACAGAGCTGCATTTCACTGAGGACGCAGGGTATCCTTGTCCTTGTGGGGGGGGGGGGGGGGGGGGGGGGGGGCATCTTCTGTGGAATAAAAGTGCTTGCAAGGAAGCAGAATTAAAAACTTGGTATGCTAGATTCTTCATTAACTTCAATTAATGAAATAATACTTCTGCAGAATTGTGTATTTAAAGTCCATTGTTCAGTTTTGTTCTACCATTTGGTATCAGAATTGGTGTCAGAAAAAAAAAAAAGAATTTTTGTCAGTACCTATTTGCATAAATATTTGTATCTATTATATTAACCACATAATAGTTAATATGAATTACAGAGTAATTAATAGGGTAATCATCTTGTTCGTTTCCAAGTAGCAAGTGCTTACAAGCATAGGCTAGGGTCACGGTAATTAAATAAAGTAATACCTGGTATTGTCATATAACAATTTATATTACTGTGTACATTAAAGCATCAGAGTACATCACCTACTATATTATAAATGCAAATGAAAAAAGAAAATATGTACTGAGTACAGTAGAGTGCTTTCAGTGTTGAACGACAGTCATTACAGTTTATGGTAGCTGGGAAAGGGTAAATTCCCTTGAACTTTATTTCAGTCTGCTTTATTGTCCTGGTTTGTTTAATTTTTCCAGTAAAGCAAACAAAATTAGTGCAAGTCAGAAATGTGTAGCTCATTTTAGGTTTGAGTTAGGACTTTGGAGTTTACACTAGTGGGGTTCTCTTAGCTAAACCAGGCCCAGACCATAATAACAGTGAGTAAGTGAGAGCGATGGAGAATCCGCCATTAAGCAGTACATATCTTAGTGTTCCTGTTTCTTGTGCTCCTCCAGATAGAGAAAGAAAGCTATAATAATAAATTATTGTCCATTTTGAAGCCAGACCCACGTTGATCTTTTCAACAAATACTATAATGGTAATATTATAGTGTTACACAGCCTTTTGACTGCGTCTCCATCTTCTGACACATCTCAGATCTCGCAGTTTCTCTTTTCTTCAGTAAACAAAATTATTTTTCTTTTGAAAGCTGCATTAAAAAATGTTCATGAAGTTGGCTGTGCAGCCATTTTAACTTTCGGTAATGTAAGGATTGTAATATATGTAGTGGGCAGTGCTGTGTACAGTTGGTCTTGTTCAAGCGCACCAGAATAATTGACATCTGCAAAAAACCTTGAATCCAAGTCACTCCCCCCAAACTTTTATTTTGGCCACAAAAGTGCGACTTAAATTCAAGTAAATACAGTACTTCCTAGTCAACAAAAAGTTTTCCCAGTCATTTTCTATGGGAAAGATCATGTTTAATTCAGTGTAGTGTTGCCTGTGCACTTTGCTGCTAATGCACTTGAACCATGACCTACTGCGACCTCTATGCTCTGTGAGCCTGCCTGCCCGTGGTTTGAACTGTGCAGTGAGACAGGGGTTAGTAATGTGGACTGCTGATCGAGACCACGGGAATGATCTGAGCTAACAGCAGCAAACTCCTCTGTAACCCCGTCTGGCATCAGCCCCACCTGCCCAGCAGCTACAGACATTAAGTTGGCTATTGAAAAGGACCCGGGTGCAGGCTAGGTACAGCTGATTTCATTTGTTTTCACCTCTAGTCCTTTAGTGAAATGAGTTTGGAGGTCCCAATCTACAGCTACGGCTTTATATCATCTAGAATTTTAGGATTGAGAGAAAAAAAAAAATATGGAAAACTGCAAAGCGGTATGTAATTCAATAGGTTAACGTAACATTATTCAGCAGGTTTCATTCGACTTTATCAAGCAAAATGAGTTCGTTCTATTGGGCGATGCAGACCTTGTGGCCATACAGCTGTAGGACCCCAGTTGACATTGCTCTTCACATAGCCATTGTGCTGGTCTCCAGGACTGAATGATAGGGGGTTCAAGGCAGAATCAAGGTGTGCTCCCACGACTTTCAGAGGAAGCTCTCATAGTGCCGGCTAGAACTGCAGTGTTTCCATTGGGTTGTTTATCTGTAGCCACAAGAAACTGGGCATGGTAAACTATACATGGTCAGACACTGTATTAATCTGTATAGACAGCATGAGGTGCCATACTTTCTACCTACACTGTTTATATATAAGGAGATAAGTAAGGTATATATATATATTTTTTAATATATGAATGTATTTATTTTTAAACTCATGTTGTTTCTCAATCATACCCAATATTTTCCATAAAAGAAGATGTACCATACATGCCAGTATTCTCAATTTTCTTTCTGGGATATTTCACAATATTAGTGCATAAAGTAAGCACTTGAATGAGGTGCACAGTGTCTGAAATAAGGACGATTCTCCATGGTGCTTCAAATATACTCTTTGTTGGTTAAACAGCTTGTTTCCTTGTAAGAGGTAATCCTTTAGAAGCTACTATTTTAATATCGTAAATCAACAGCACCGTACTGTATTGTATGTGTTTCCTCTTTTTAAGTGAGAAATACAATAGGGAAGTACAGTAGGTCATAATGTAGTTTTTATTTTATTTAATAGCTAACCTGTTTCTGAAAGTTCTGCATTGTTGTCTAAGCACCGCTGGCTGTACTAAAGAACAGTGGATTTATTATTTAATGCAGATGAATGGCTTTTGATGGTCTTTTGATTATAGGGGTCATATGAGCTTAATGTTGCTAGATATCAGAGTTGCATGGTGACTTGTTCCCATTACACCTAGTTATGTTTGTGTGTGAATGTGTTAGTGTGGGGCTTCCTGTTGATTCTTCTGCTCTGTGGATTCTCGGTACAGTGCTTTGAGGATTGTCCTTAAGTGCGCCGAACCTCTTTTGTCTGTGTCAACATCAGCAGCGTCACGGGACAATTCTGCAGGGTTCTCGTTTCAGATTGGGAATTCTGTTATTAGAGTTCATAGACTTCTACCTGGCTAGTTGACATGGAGCTGACATGGAGTGTTTATATTCCTTTTAAATTCACAAACTGAATAAACAATTAATAAGCATTTACCTAGAGAAGCTAATGAAACCTTTTTTTTGTCCCAGAATTATAGAAATATCATGTATTTAAATGGCAGAAACATAACCCATAAAACTCTGTGAAATGCACACACATTTACACGTACAGTTTATTTAGTCAGTGATTACACATTCATTCCAGCTCATTTAATACGCTATCAAGTGAAATGTTCCTAAAACACATTAGAAATCTAAGAACAGGCTTTTTTCTTCCATTCCAAAACATTGGATAGACATCCAGCAGACAAAAAGTTAATTTATGAGGGCATGAACCAGCAGCTAATACTGGGAAGGAAAAAAAAAATCTAAAAAGTCAATAAATACCAGTAAGCCCATAACGCGTACTAAGTGTTGTCTTTTTTTCAGCGTTTATTTTTTTGCTGTGATTAATGGTAATTTCTGATAGTCATGCACATTTGTCAAAGTTAAATTTCACACGTGTGTCCCCTGTAATCGCTCGAGAGAAGCTCTACATGCATCCCTTTGGAAAAGTATAGTACTTTTTTTTTCTTCCCTAAAACATGAGATTTTTTTAATTCCACCAGGAAACCTGCCTTCACCTGTGATAACAAACCTTTGGGGCTGTGCTAATCAGTTTGGGGGGAAAATAAACACTTTTTTCCGGCTGGTGCTGCTTTCCAATAGACACATACTGTGCACGGGTTGAGTATTCCCTTACAGTGCACTTACTGTGCATGGGACTAGTGTTCCCAACACTTTTGTGCGTAAATTCACTCAGATTGCATTCCAATCTGCCGTGCATGTACTGTAATATACTGCACAGCTATCAACTGGGCATCAAAAGCATAGTTTTCTAATTAATCGATTACTCGCGCATGTACACTTTTACACTTGTATATATTGTAATATCCAAGGGCCACCTACCATTCCAAGAGTAACAAAAAGCTAAGTGGAAAGAAAGAAAGAAAGAAAGAAAGAAAGAAAGAAAGACAGTAACACAATATTCATTCTGCAGGAACTGAGCTTTGTATTTTGGAAACAAGTAGGTTTACAGAGAAGCTACACTTGGGATAATAATAAGGTATTTTTAATGTGCAAGCTTTGTGATGTATTATAACTGTTACTGAATACTATATGTATAAAGTGATCTTTACTATTGAATGTTTAGTATTTTTTTGAATTTGTAACTGTTTGAATTGACAGGACACTGTTAACAATGAGATGTTACAGTATGTTTCAGTAGGGTATCTCCCAGTTAAATACATTTAATTTAACTGCATAATGCTTTTGTATAGATTTAAAAACATGTTACTTATGAGATATTAAAATGTTTTTGTTTGTATTTTTAATTATCTTCCAAGAATGCTTGAAACATGTAACACACTAGGGTTCAAACACCTGCATGTTTTTTTTTTTTTTTAATTAACTGACAGGAAACTAAATAAGCCCCACCATTAGATTAGTCTTTTTACTTAATAACTTAATACTCTCTTGTCCGTACCAATTACTCCGTACGTCCTCCCTGTTGCAATGGCTTGTAGGTCTATTCTATGTATTGTTTTCGAGTACCGTCTCCGGCTCTCATGAAGCCTGGTAGCTTTACCTCAAGAGGCCTGACCTACAAAACTGCATTTGAAATGAACAAACAGAAATAGCCTCACATATTTTTTTTCTTCTGAGAAATGTTTAAGTTTGACTTTTTAGCAGACGTTACTTTGTTTTTGGTAAGCATGTAATCCCTCTACTTGGCAGCTGAATCTATGTTTCTTTAATGAATCAGATAGCCTACATGTTTCTGAGTGCTTAGTATATATTTACAGAGGAGACTGGGATCAGTATCGATATGTGTGAAGATGAATTAATACTTTAATGACAGGCTAAGCACCTTGTTTTAATAAAGTACCTTGAGGAAATGGTTTACACAGTTTTTATTTGTGTTTTATTTTTATATTGGCTTCTTCAAACTTGATTGAATCAATTCTAGGATTAGACATTATCTAATCCTATAATTGTTCAGTACTGTGCTATCAGTACAATTTGCTGGAGGCCTGCATTATTGATGACTGATCTTTTTGAAAGAAGAAAAACGGTCTGCAAGACTTTCATGAACGCAGCATAAAGGTACGCATTTTTCTGTTGATAATACTAAAAGGTTGTTTGTTTTTGGAGCAGCACTTTCCGTAATGTGTGAAACCTGTCCTCTAGCACCGTCAGTTTTCATTTCTATTGTTTAATGTCTAAAAGGAGGACTTCTGCAAGAGTACAGAAAAGGTGCAAAATCAGTTATAAAAACCAAGGCAAACAAAATGAAAAAAAAATGTCTGTCTCAGATACATGTACCAGTGGTAATGAGATAGAAGGGCAACAGCAACTAAAGGAAGCTTCTGGCATGACTAAAGAAACAATTAATTGCAGCTGTATATGTGAATAATAGAGCTCTCTTTTCTCATTGGATAAAGTTATATGTGTCTATACACCCAGGCACAGCTCTAGGCAAATTAGTTTATCAAAAAAAAAACCTTTGGCATTCATTATGTATCTGTGGTAATTTTTTCTAAATATAAAGCTGTTCCAACGTCATTGCTATTTTAACATAGTTCTTAAGAAAATATTAAGGAGATTCCCTCATCTGTACTTAAAACAAATGGACAATTTTAAAAATATCAAAACGCAAGTTCATAAAATATAAGCTAAAATGCATGCATCTGCGTTACTGAACTATCAGCTGCTGCCATGCAATTTACAGTCTCACTGTTCGATTACAGACAGCGTATGCCATTCTTGTTTTGAGTGCACAATTTATTTTGAGCACTGGACACTGTTCTGCACACAGTGGAGCATTTTTGGGTGTTAGACAATTGAGACACGACTACTCTACAGTAATCCATTATACTTATAATGAACTGCATTCAAGCAGCACTCAATACTGGAGTTATGAATGTGGGTTACACATTAAAAATTACGTTTCGTATTAACGTTTGGCATTTTGGTTTGTAGTCGTGTCGCAGGTAGCAATAATGTGTTACTTGCTACGCAACTCCTTCCAGTCAGTGAGGCTATAATAAGAATGCTACTGCTGTATCTCGGGTGCTAGTGCAGCATTGTGTCTTCCCCGAGAGAACGGCTGACTCAGTGACTCATCTTGGGAGGTCTCTTTTGTTTTCTTCTGTCTGGTTTAAAAGCGCGTTTCGAGGGAGTCCAGGTATAAGTTAAAATAACAGGAAAAGCACAATGAGAGTGAAAGTTCTTTTATATGGCTCATCTATTGTCCGCCCTGCACCTGTCATAGAGTTGGATTTTCCACTTCCCCTTATTAAATTGTGTTGAAAACTTCCCCTCATTTAGGTTAAATATCCCAGTTTAAGGGATCATAGCGTTATTACATGACCTAACAAAATTAAATAAGTAGTGATTCCAGCACAGTGGGCCATAGGACCCATTGTCCCACTATTAAGATTTTTTTTTTTTTTTGCATTGGGGTCCACTGAGCACCAGCATTAAAATGGTTAAAATAATTACTTTTTGATAGTGACAGAAAGAATGAGCATTCAATAATTAATTAAAAAAAAAAAAAAAAAAAAAAAAAATTGTATACCTGGACATACATACATTACAGTATGAAAAGCAGATACATGTTTTACCAAAATATACAATATCTTTAGCAACTGGAACAAGCTCTGACTTGCAGTGATTTATTGATGTGTTGTGATGGGTTGAGCAGGTGTACTAAGAGATAGTACAGACAGGCCAGCGAGTAGACCTGATACTGTAAGAAAAAGTATTGCTGTTCTGGTTGCTTATTCGATACTCATACAAAACCCTTTGCAAACAGCACATACGCTATGTGAAGATCTGCAATATAGTATATGCAGTGTATTGTGGCTGTACTAATATACTTACATTACTGTAAGTACTTACATTACTCGAGGTGCAGTAATTACTTTTCTTTTTGTCATCATCATCAGTATCAGTAGTAGTCTGTATCTGTAGTTCAATGCCGCGTCAATTCATGGTTATGTCGATCCTGCTGGACACTCCAGCTGGTCCTTACTTTGATTCATGTTCTTTCGTTTTGTGACTGGTTGTCACTCGTGCCATGCAACATAGGGTTAAAAAGCATTTTGCGAATCTGTTTGTAACTCAAACCTGCGCTGGACATTGACGACTGCAGGATGGAGGCTGGAGCTGACTCAGCGTAGTTCTGGAGAAACTAGCTCCCTGTCTGGAGTGTATGTAAATTCTAAACTGCCAAGGAGAGTAAGCAGTGGGGTACCTCCAGCAGCATTATGCACTACTCTTCCCACACCTGGCTACTGTATTGCAATAATAACAGTACAATAATAACATTTAAATAGCACATATTTTTTTAAAGCTGACATGTTAAGGTTCTGTAAATTTAAATAAAGGTGTAAACAAACTGGTGATTCTGTAGATAATCCCTTTTGCTGACTGTGCTTGAATGCCTGAAATGTGCAGAGACTCAGCAGCATGGTACCCTCCAATGTCCAAATACCCTAGCAACACCACTGGGAAAAAGTAAACAATGTACCCTAGAGCCAGAGGCTGATAACAGCTAGAGAGTGGGCGCGAGAAGCAGTTAAACATTTTAAGAGTGATTTGCTTTGCTTGGCTGCACACATTCGCTGTGTTAAAACTATACGACACAAAGGAGTTTTCTTCCATTAAGTTAATTAACGTAAAGCCTTTCTCA
This sequence comes from Polyodon spathula, assembly GCF_017654505.1. Lineage (NCBI taxonomy): Eukaryota > Metazoa > Chordata > Actinopteri > Acipenseriformes > Polyodontidae > Polyodon > Polyodon spathula. The sequence continues at coordinate 25,701,191 of NC_054555.1, read as the reverse complement.
CTCCAAAATAATATAGCCGTTGTCTAGTTTGCTCCAGTATCGCAGAACAGATTCAGCCGTAGCCACCAATGCCAAGGCTTATACAGTTGTAAAGAGGTTTCACTTTAAAAGCTGGCTTGATTTGTGCTTTGACAAGCAGATCCATTGGGATAGACAGGGGGATTTAAAATAACATAAAACCCAGGCTGAAGTACAAAAGGGACATTGTTCATACGTCCCTGCTTAGGTCAGCAAAAAACAACAGCAATAAAAAAAAACAACCTAAACGACCATTCAAAAGAACAACCAACAAACAATGAAACACAAGAGCATTTATCATACTTTTCGGCTGCTATTTACCAAGCAAACTTAAGCCAATTTACAAAGAACTGGCAGCTTGCAGTTTTGTTTTCACGCGTGCATATCACACAAAAAACAAATAATCCTTATACATCAAGGACTATGCATCCTGTGCCGAACAGGAAAATACTATCAAATAAGAGACTATCCATATACCAATCATGCCATGTACTCTAGGTCAGGTGTAGCTCAGGGGTGTACAGAGCTGTAGCTCAGGGGTGTACAGAGTTGCCCATTCCGTTCCTTGTCTTTCTTCTAGCCCTGTTCTGAATTGTTTAATTGACCCTGACATACATACTTCATTATATCGTTTTACCTGTTAAACCTGGAGTGGAATGGCCCTTCATGACCCTGATTGGACACCCCTGCTGTAATTAGTAGGTGAAACTGTACATCCAACTAAAGAGAAAGGTGACCCTTGCTAACCTTTAAAACATTAATATTGGTATCTGTTTCCTCCGCTAATCCCAGGGAATCAGTACATAATCTTGTAAAGACACCAAACTATGATATGCTTTGCCACCAGACTCTAAACGTTATTTATTTCTGAATCCGTTCTGAATCTGTTCTTATTATTTTGGTTAATAGACAAGATAATAAAATATTTATTATTTATATATATATATATATATATATATATATATATATATATATGTTATATATATATATGTTTTTTATTCTGGTTTGTCAACCGACAGTATGCAAAGAGCCTTGGAAAGTTACGTGAAAGGTGTTTGTGTAGTATATAATAGTATAGTTTTAAAAAATCATTTTAAAAAACATTTTAGTCCGATTCTGGAATGGAATGCGTCTCACCTTTTCCTTCCCCTGTTGTGCCCAGTTGCCGTATCTCCTCCTGAACTCCCCTGGGACTGAGATGAAGCCCAGAATGTACCCGGTGTTCTTCGGAGAAAGCATCGAGGTGAAATCAGAACCAGCTAAAGAAATCAGGTCAGTTAAAACAGGCAGGTGAAGACTGTCTAGATTCATTCAAATAGCCCAGTATAAAAAGAAAAAGAAAGGAAACAAAACATGTTTCAAGGTATTTTTTTCTGTAAAGTAACGGTGCATGATTTGTTTTTAAGTGCAGTGAAGGTGGAGGGAAACATTCCAAATTGTAAAATAAACGACTTGCCAAGCCTTTCTAATGATTGTTAACCTCCTTGTGCGCTACACTTAAAAAAACAATTATGGCTTAAATACACCTTGAAATATGATTGGCTGAGATGATCTGTGAGGTTTAGATCATTAGAATTTTATAATGGATCCATTGATATGCAAATCCTGTCTGGGACTTTTTCTTAAGGGTAGGGTGGTGATTGACCAGCAACAGTTCGACCAGTAATGAGAACCTGTATATGGGATATGTGCATGTTTCTGAGTGGTGGTGGGTTTACATTTTCTTCAGTATTTAATTCATGATAGAGCCAGCATTAGTTCGCCTGCTCTGTGGATTAGATCCTTATTGATTATATTTAGATAGCAGTGCCACCTAGTTTCTGGAACTGGTACTGTTCTTCTCAGAGTGGAATTAGTTATTCTTAGCTGTCAAAAGTCATTCCTGGAGCTGCTGTGATGGAGCAAGGACACTATCTTTTGCCCCTTGTTGTTGCATTCTTGAAAATAAGCATATGTACGGGCAGTGTTGGATTCTGTCGTCCCATTGGTGAGATGAGGTTAAAAGCTCTAAAACCACGAATGCAGAGGAGCCCAGCTCTTTTGCATTGTGGTTAAGATGCTCGCTTGCGGTGTGCGGGGCCCCCAGTTTGCACCCAGCCTTCGCCCTGTTACACATAGAGCGTTCCAAATGAATGCTTTATCAAACAACTTATTTTAATTTAAATTGCATTTCTTTTTTATTCCAGGTGCAACTCGGAGGTGAAGTACGACTCCGACAAGCACTACAGAAATGAAGTCTACTGCGCCCCGATCCCCACTGTCACCTCTTACAGCGAGACCGTCATAGCGGCCCCTAACTGCACGTGGCGTAACTACAAGTCTGAGCTCCTGTTCGAGCCCCGACAGAAAGCACTGTGGTTCCAGAGCACGACCATCATCTTCCCCAAGCACGCCAAGAACATTTACAGAACCACCCTCAACTACAACTCTGCCAGCACCAAGAGGTGGTTTGTGTCCAGCGTGCAGCTGAAGTCAAGCGAGGACGCCAGTCCCTGTATAATCTACACAGAGGACCTTTAACTGGTGCATCCAATAATGAGAGAGTCCTGTTAAGATTGACATGCTGGGCTTAGCAGCTCTTTGCTAACAAAGAAAAGGTACTTGAAATTTTAATAGCAGGACTTGCGCTGTCTGGATGAGTGTACATATTTATATACATCATATACGTTTGCTGCCTAAAGCAGACATTTTTAATGTTATTGCTTGGTCGTCTTGGTATAGGGTAACGCTCTTATTTTTGTTTCAGTTTGTGATCTGTGTTTATTTGTGTTCTGGGATTTGGTGGAGTGTGCCCCGTCAAGACTATGACTGTATCTCCTGGGTTGGGAGTGAGATTGGGAGACCGGCTCTTTTTCTTTCATTCCTTAGACACTACTCCCACAAGACTCCGAACTGCCTGCCAGATGTAGCAGGGGTGTATGAGGGAAACAGAATTGAGAGTTTATGATAAGATTAGGCAGGTGTGGTGCCTTTGATGCTCTGGTATACCCACCATGGTCCTTTTGCTCAGTATACCAAACATTTTTCATTTGAAATTGCCAGCGCTACTGTCAGAGAGAGAGCCCTCATGTATTAACCAATAGTATATTTTGTCCAAAACCACATCTCAACTTTATATGAAAACAATATCCTGCCAAGTGTCCGGGTAGTGCCTTTTAAATATTGGATGTAATATTAAGCGTTTGAATGCGCAATGCAGATTAATTTTAATATATTTTTGGTTGTGTTTCTGAAACAGATTACTATGCTCATGAGTAAAATCATTCACCTGGTGTATAATATAAGTGCCTTTGTTTTCTTTTTTAAACATGATTTGGTGGTAGCAAAAAAAAAAAAAAAAAAATCAAATTGTCTGTATTGTGGACCAAAGATTTCATACAGAATCAGGTCAAGCTGCAATGTACTGATTTGTAAAGTGATATCAGCAATGCAAGGCCTTATTACTTCAGTAGGAATGCTTGTTTTACTTGTGGCAGTGTAATTCTATCATAACGTATTAAATTATTTTGTCAATGTACTTTAACCAGCTTTTCTCTTTGCTAAATGTATCTAGTCAAAAAGGTAACATTACATTCTGAAGGACAGCTAAGCAGGATTTTCAAGTGGAAAAGCTGATGCTACAGACACGGACAAGAATTGTGCTCCATCTTATGTTTGTCAGTCATTCTTAAAAAATACAAAACACTGTCAATGAGAAAAAACAAGTTCAAATGACACCACCAAAGAGATGACTTTTCCAAAGTGAAGAGGAGTCTGGTTTGTTTGGTAGGTCTCTGTGGGCCTTCCCTTAGCTTTGGTCATTGCTTAGCTTTGGCATTGTCTTGGAGGCCCGGTTTATGCCATACGCTGTACCTACAGTATCTGTGAGATATCTTTATAAGGTCGAAATTTAGGGAAAATCTAAAGTGATGCAATGTTTGTGTCCTCTGCTCTATATATATCTATCTTAAATCCTCCACACCTGTATTGCATTACTGCACTGCTAATGCCAAGTAACTGGCTTAGGTAGCCCTGGTTTGTTGTTGTAACCTCATCTAGGAAATATGCTTGTTGTTTTTTAATGACCGAGACATGGACACTGTAAACATTCATATCACTGTGCAATATCATTCGTCTCATCTCCTCTTTCCATTTGTGCATCTTGGGCCCTCATTTTCAGAAGTCGGTAATGGGGTTTACTAAACAGCATGGATTATATTTTACTTTTGACATACATTTTAGGCCCTTAGCACAAGTCTACTTTTCAATTCACACACAAAATGTATTCCCTATGTGCTAGCAAGCCTCAAACATTTCAGCCCTGCAGGTAGATGCCTGTGTTTCTTGAAGCTGCGCTGCAGTTAATGCGATGTGAGCACCAGCCACCACAGATTGCGTTCAAGGATAGAAAATGTAACTGGAAGGAAATCCCTCAAGTCTGCCATTGTTTCACAGTGATTTACAAGCCTGGGACCCTGGCCTGGTGCAGGAAGCAGGGCAAGAAGCAGGAAGCACAATGAATCATAAATCAGCTTTTTACAGCTTGTCACAGGCACTTATAAAAGACGACTGAAACATAAAAAAAACACTTGTAAAGCCATGCCGCCACCACGCTGTGTTGCTAATACAGCATGTGCACGTAGCACTACCTTATAAATCTGAAGATTAGCAGCATCTGATACTACCCAGTATCAGCCGCATGTCATTTATTCCAATATAGAGAAATGTACTCCTTATCCATCTTTTTGTATTCTACTGAATCATTTAAAGGTGCTTTACAGAGCATATCAGCTCTTGTGTAGGCAAATGACCACCCATAACTTCAAACCCTTAATCATAAAAATGAGAGTACTGCTAAAAAAAATAACATGGTGATGAAAATCAGACCATGGTTTCGATGAAAGGATTTGCACTGCGAGACTGCTTTTTCAGATACAGTAGAATGCCAGACTGGAAGGTGGCTGGCCTGTATTGTGTACAGTGGCTTGGTGGCTGACCTTGAAAGAAAACAATGTTGTATAATTCAAAGATTGATGGTGGGTTTGTTTTATATAACACCTACACTTTAAATCCAGTTTAGCTGCCCTACAAATCTAACTTAGTGTCTTTCATGTTGTTTGCCGTGCAAACTCTTAAAATTTAATCATATAAAAATGAAAAAAATATATCAATAGTACTTGAAGAAGTGACCAAATCTTTTTGAGGATTTTTTTTTCTTTATGACTGAAAAATGAAGAGCATTAAAAACAAATTAATCAATTAAACAAAAACAAAACAAAAAAATGAAAATAGTCAGTTTTTAAACACCTTGCATGTTAGTTGGGAGGAAAAAAAATGGATGATTTTGAGATCAGTTCAACACTTTGATTGGTTTATGCCTCTTCAAATATTTCTAATTTGTTGTTGAAGGATAAACTTTTAAACATTGATGCTAACGCTGAGTACTGCCCTCCCAGAAACACAAAAAAGTCTTGACCTAGAAAAAATGTGCTAAGTGAATTGAAACAGAAGCCTGGCTGCCTAATCTAAGGTACAGATTCCCTTTTGTGCAGCTGTGCCATGACTCAGTTTCAGCACCTATTGTGAGATAATGTAAGGGCTGTATATGTAATGAATGAAAGTACTTTTGATTTTGCAGGGGTGGGTTTTGTAGCCACTGAATCTTAATGGTTATGTTTTTAATAAAAAGGGAGACAGGCTGCCACATATGCTACTGAAACTTATCCTCACCGAAGACATGGAGAGTTTTAGCGACATGCTATGTGATTTGTAATAAGACATACTGATGGAAGTATAAATATCTTATTCCGTGGTCAGTTGTTTTGTAGATTTCAGGATGTTAATATGTATCCAGTTCATCACTGCTAGAAAACCAATCTTGCCTGTGATGTTGCACCTCATTGCAATATTTGTAATCAAACTGACATTAACGTTTTTAATGCCTTCATCTTATTAAAGATTTTGACAATTATTAACAAGGAAAACTGTTTAGCATAATGCAATTCTACATGCACCTTGCTCATATTATAAAGTAATTATGATGTTTCTTGTAATTCCTGATTTGCCTATTATTCTTAATAGGTAATGTCAATAGCTGCCTAATACATCCTGTATAACACATTTAGATGTATAATGAATTCTTCATAATGGATCATTAAACTAAAGTGTTGATAAATATACATCCTGATACAGGTACGTTATGTACTGACCTTTTAATGTTTGTGTTACTGGTCTTATTTTACATTTTGCTTTCCTCTGTTTTTTTCCTTAAACACAGTCTGCCAGTTTCTCTTCATGTTGTTCAACACTGCATAATTGCATTATAGAATTGCTGCCATGTTTTTTATTTAAGAAATATGTATTCTGGTGAAGATAATGCTATTACTGTATGTTTATGTACCAGCATTTTAAATTAAAAGTTAATCGCAGAAAGACTATGAGAAAAAGGAGTATGTTTTATGAACTTTATACAAGTGTGGGTCACATTGTATGTTTAACAATAATGATTGAACAGTGAGAGCTGCTGGGCTGGAATTGTATAATTGCTGTTTCAGACTGTTGAATGAAGGTGATTGTGGTGAAGAGGCAGAAACACAGATATGGACTAAATAAACAAAAGCTGGTGCCTTATACAAAAGTTCCAATCAGTTGCCAAGGTTCTAAATATAGTTACAGAAATAAAGCGAGTTGTTCCTATTGTTATAGCCTGTAAAAGAAGGCAGGGAACTTCAGTAGTTTTTACATTAGTCAAAGTCTGTCTCTCTACCATATTGATCAATGGTGACTTTCTGTAAAGCACATTGAAAAAAAAGTCGAAATGCTACCTTAAGTTACACCTTGTTTAAGTCAACAATCATGAAGTTGAACAAAACTCTACTTCACACAAGTTTATCAAATGCTGTAGCTGGGTTCCAGTTTCAGTAGCACTTCATCAAACCCTGCTAGATTTCCTTATCTCCAGACTCTAATTATTAAATGCTGCTGCAGCCACCCATAAGAAATCTTCAAAGGTTTTGTACAATCATTTTTTAAACCCCCCCCAACCCTGCATCCTAGAAAGATGGATACCAGCTGACCTGCTTTCTCGTCTCAGTCTGTAGCGGCCTTCCAGCATTCAGCACTGTGCTTTTGAATATTTAAAGCTGGTAGTTTTTCTCTACCACAGTACCCACGGCACACGTTTCCTGGGTGGCAATGAAAGATGAAGCTGGTCCGAGCAGAGTAGCGAAAGGTGAAGTGAAGGGAGTATGTGTAATACAGGTTTTGTTGTAATAACTGTTGGTTTTTCTAACTTCTTGACAACTGCTTGTAAAATACTTTCATGTTGTAAATGTGGCAGTAAGGCACTTCACAATTCCCTTTATATTTTTGTATAATTCCCATGTTGATGCTTTTCTGAACAGCCAATAAGAAAAGAATAAAAAAAGACAAATGTATATCTTAATAAAATGCTTCTTGTCTTGTGGTTGATTTTCATAACCTCTTGTCCAGCAGAATCTGAACTATTATGGTGTGTACACAGGTATCATCCAAAGACAACTGTGTTATACAAACAGGTATCCAACCATTAGTAAATATGTCTCTGTCTGCTAACTGATGCCTGAAAGCAAATTTCACAATGCACATTACTTTTTATTCTACTGAGAATGTTTTACTTCTTCCCTTGTTTTGTTTTTTATTACCTTGATCCAAGATATGTAGATAATTGGCTGCATGCTGGTACCTTGCTGTGACTCACATAGACTCACTGCAGATGAACCATTGAAGAGAGTTTGAACTTAATTAGTAACCACTGTGCATAATTACAAAATACAAGCAAAAAACAAAATAGTAAAATGTAGCATCAGCTCATTCAGCATTCAGATCCACGTATTTATTTAAAATCATTTTTATTTTATTTTAATGTTGGCATGTTAACGACTGCATCATGCAAATAATGAAAACATTATCAATATAAAAAGAATATTGGAATAGGAATTAAAGGACGAAAATCAATTCTATCCAATTTGATATTGCATATCCTATTGTGAGCAGCCATCTGAAATATATTGGAATAACTCAACATTTATGAAAAAAAACAGCGAAGAGGTATATATCATTCATCGGAACTCCCTGCTTTCCCAAGCTTTCATGTCTGCGGAAAGGAATTTAATTTGTCCTATACACAAGCAAGGAAGTTTCCCAGACATCAGGGCACTTAAGGAAAAGGTCACTCAATTAACGTGGCCAGCTTTTAAATGGAAAAATGTGCGCTAACACTTTGGTGCAGTGAGATGGTCTCTTTGAAGATTGAGTTGAGATCTCATTCTCCAGGGCTGGAGTCCCGTTCTCATTGCGGCCTCTGCAGCTTCAAACCTCACGCTTTATATCTGTCTCCAGAGCACACAAATATTTCATACATTGTTTTTACACTGATATCTATTTTGGGATTACAAATTTACAATGGATCAGAAATGAATAACTGGGAGGAAGAGTTTACAGGGTGATGTAGCAGTTAATGCTCTTAGTCATTCACTAAACAGAGACACCAGTGTGCTAACTAGGAAAAAGCCTTGATGGTCCACAAACATCTTATGCGACTATTTTATTTTTATTTTTTTAAAACATCAGAGACAAACAAACTTGGATTTGTTTTTGGGAACGGACTGGCTGGCTGCAGGGGTATTTTTCCAGCCTCTCTCCTGATGCCATGCTGTGTTATGCAGGGTTATTTTTCCAGCCTCTCTCCTGATGCCATGCTGTGCTATGCACGCTCCTTCCTGAGTTAAAGCCTCTCTCTTTAGATCGCTTCAATTGGTGGCACATCAGTTCGTTTTGCTGCCAGGCCAGGCATGGGCTCTGCTGTGAATGCACCGCCAGGCTTACCTGCATGCTCACTCTTTAAGGACTAACATTCATCAGACCCGATTCAATAGACATATGCTCTGGTGCAAAGTTCAGCAGTGTTACAAACTGTTTATATTGCAGAACTAGCACCTTGCAGCTCCATAGGAGCTCCTAAATTACACAAGTGTTTTGCTTTAGTTTAGACAGCACTGTGTTTAAATGTCCCTTCATTTAAGTTGCCCTAGTTTAAGAGGTATGACATTTTAAAATTAATCTATTTTAAGAGGAAAGGAAAACATGAACCTGGTTTAATTACAGAGGATGGTTATATCATTTTTTGACCTGACTAAATGAAGTACGTCATGCCTTTATCATTAAAGCACAGTTGGAAATGGGCTACATTTACTGTATAAACATGACTATTTACAATATAACAGGTCACTCTTATTGCAAGATGGATTAATAGTGAGTATATACACTGAATTGATATATACTGTAAAGGATACAGTACCCATGGAATGTATCTGAATCTGCATTGAATGAGAAATCATATGTTAGCAATTACATCTGAATTACTGGCACTTATGAACAGTTACCAAAATATGTCTTTGAATAAGTCTGGCAATTAAAGATTGTGTGCTTTTATTGCAAGCATTGCACGCTTTGCTTGGCATGAGGTGGAGGGAGCTGAACTCATCCTACTGTAGTTAGTGGCTTTTTTTATTTGACTGCATAGACTAGGAATTGTTTTCATTTTTACTTCATATTTTTGCACTTGTCAAGGTGACAGTGCAGGAAAAAAAAAAAAATGAAAATAAATATCTCATTCTCTGTTCTTCAACGAGTACTAAAACCCTTCAGCTGAAAAGCTTATGGAGGGCGTCAAACAGAAGTACTTGATGCCATATTGATAAAAAAATGAGTGTTCCAATACTGTAAATACACATGCAATGACAGCACACTAACCCATTACTGATAGAGAGCTTAGTGCCTCAAAATACTGTTCGCTCTAGGGTTAAACTGACTGAAGCAGATTGAAAAGCACAAATCTTCTTGAATCATCTGACTGTCTTAAAACGGGAGAGAATCAGGATTTTGCATTAATATATTCAATAGAGTCTATAGCCTCGCTTATCATGTTTACATGTACAGGAGCATTAACAGTCACTTCATTTCTAATTCAGGGATTGCCTGGGCATTGTTTTGTATATATGTAACGGGCAGGGTTGTGTGATACACTGCCATTGCAGATTCTGTCCCCGGTTGGTGAGATGAGATGAGGTTAAAAGCTCTAAAACGGACCAGGCTCTCTTGCATTGCTCCTCCTGGTAGTACCTGGTGGTTTTTCATGTCAATCCTTCACTCCTTGGTGTGGTATTCAGAAAGAAAACTTCTAGACAAGAGAGAGAGACCCCGCATTTCAACAAGGTGAGTCTCACAGCATGCATTAATAAAATAGCCATCAATTACAGACACTAAATCTTTCTTCAGAGCAATTTCAAGAGGAAGGACTGTTGTCGATTGACTTCTCATGGAGGACTGGAAAAATACACATGCTCCTCTCCTGGGCTTCCTAGAGAAATGACTGAATTTCTTATGTCAGTGAGAAACATCAACACCTCATTTTTCATATTCACCGTCATTCATTGGTTCAGGACTAAGGTGACACAAGTGGTTCCCAGATTAATACTACAGCTTCTGCGTTCATTTTTCAGTATTTGTGATGCATGCTTGCGATAGGCAGACTGGGTGAACTTTGGATGCTAATCTAGGTATTCAAAACCTTTTATCCCGACTAGTAAAATAATGCTTTCAATATACGCTCCAGACGATACATATGGTACAATTAGGTAGTCATTGTCACTGAATTAGAAGTGATTCAAGTTAACAGTTATAATATTAAAATATATACTAGAATAGTATGTTACTATTTTAATAATTAGCTACATCATCAGACTACCTAGCTATGTCTACCATGCTATTTAAAGAGCTAATTATTAAATAGCAAGGTTTCAGTTATCAGTTACTTTCCTTCTTCATTAAGTATTTCTAATGATTGATGAGTATCCTATAGGATCCTGATTCTCCTTAGATATAGAGCTGTTTTTGAATTAATTCTCTCGCTAATATCGATCTCATATAGAGTATATATATATATCTATATATATATATTATACTATATAATATATATATATATAGACACACACACACACACACAAACCTTTTGATTTCCAATAAATGATTGTAATATTTGTACAGATGGTTCACGCATGGCCGTTGTGAAGAGCGTGCTCACCATAGACAGGCTGGGCGAGGACAGTCTACTGCAGTGGGAGGTGTTCTGATTCCTCTCCAGGCTCTTCAGCGGGGATCCAGGCTCCAGCACTTTATAATCTGGCTGTACAGACCGCGATCCACCGCTCCAAGAGGCCACCTACACAAAACTCAAAGCCTTTTACAGGCTGGAGGACACGTAGTGATGACCTGTTTATTATCTGTGCGAGTGTCTGGGTGGTGCGCTGTTTTTAAAAAAAAAAAAAAACACCCAAAACCATGGCACGGATGCTCAGTGTTTCTTGGATTACACAGCATTCCCATTCCATCAGGTTTCACTATGTGTGTTAACATCTGCTACTCTTGGGATATTTTATTGCGTTTCTATGGATCGTGTTCATTTTGTATCAACAGCTGTTGTTCAGCTGATACTGGTCATTTTTATTAATTATGAAACACTGCCAAATCTATTTAATGAAATTGGCCTAAAATTACCTATTTCATCAATACAGCAAGGCCAACAGTTGCTTGTAATTTGGATAGAAATGGATAAATTGTCTGCCAAAAGTAACATATGTACTGTAACAGCTTACTGCTTTGAAAGCCCAAACCATAGGCTAGATTATATTATTTTTTCAGGGCATGAAGTTAATTTAGTTGGGGAAAGTCCCTATAGTTTCTAAGGAAGAGTTCAATTTTCTGATGAATCCAGAGGACTCCTGCTGATCTGCTGAAACAGTTACAGGTTTTATTTCTCAGGAAATAATGTAGAACGAGACTGAACAGTTTATATCTTCACTCACTGTGACAAGGTTAGACGTAACCCAGTGTGGCAATACTGCAAAATCAAAGCAGCAAAACGGATTCAGAGTGTTTTAGAAAACAGAAATATAGTCAAGGAAAGACTTTAAGTACATCTTACCAGCAACACATCTTAAAAAAAAAACTTCCGTCATTAAACTCTATACACTGTATGAGCTTCTTAATTGATATACCCATATTCTGGACAAATGTTCTAACAAATGCTGTGATTAATCAATGCATGCATCAGCACTGTAGTGTCTGAGAGTGTACAGTATATCCTGTATCTGCCAAACCATTCTGACCCCAGAGTAACCTCTCCAGTCCAGATACAATATACAATACAATATACTGATACAATAAAAAAGCCTTGCTCTCCCTTTAGTTCTGTTATATATTATCTACCATTCCAATAATACTGTCTTAAAATCCCAGTGTGGTGTAAGCCAAGTGGTCTGGCCTAGAAATCTCAAGCAGACAGCCTTCCTTTGAAGCCCTTGCTATAATTTATTTCTCATAATCAAAAATGTATAAGGAATTACAGTTATAATTGTCTTTTATTAATCAAATGAATTAAAAATAATATTTTTCAAATTAATTTTAAACTAAAATTGTATACAAATAAAGAGAAACTATTTTGAGCCAAATACAAAACAGACAGAATATTTGCAATCATTTGCCAATCAAAAGTGCACTGGAATAGATTAAAACCATTCAATTAATAAGCCAGTATATATAATTTAAACGATAAAATGTACAGATAGGGAACTGGCAGACATAAAAAATTATAGCAGCATTACCCTAAATTAACTCTCCTGTGTCAGCCCATTCCAAACCAGCTCTTTGTTCAAACCAGATTCCTAATTACTTAATAGCACACCTAGGTTCAATGAAACAATTACAGACCTAGTTGGAACAAGGCTGTGGATTTCTCATTTTAACTCAGGTAGGAGATGGCTGCAGTGGAACAAAGTACTGGACTGGAAGGATTTGAAAGAGTCACCAAAAAGGAAGTACCACCACCCCCCTTACCGCACAATGATTTGGTAGAAACACCACACACACAGTTGCACTGACACACAACAATAGCGAACTTTCTATACTGTGATACAGTGCCTTGCCTCAGCAATGGATTACTGGTGTATATTAGTTCAAACCATTGTGTTACCACTACAGTACTATGTAAACATTAAAAAAAATACTACCACTGGTAAAAAATATATGTATACAAACCTCTGCAATCGAAATTGCACTTCTCAATAGATGAAACATGGAATTAGTCTGATAAGGTATTTTCTTTACAGAACTTTATTAGAGTAGTTTCATTGTACTTTGGTTTCAACACAGCTACAATATGTCTTGAGCCTCTCTGATTACGTGTCAAATCTGGAGGAGAACACAGTTTTCACCAGAATCAAAGGTTTTAGAAATGTGTTCCAAGCTTTAGGGCTTATTGTGGTCTCTACCTTCTAAAAACAATGTGACACACAGTCAGTGCACGACTTACAACCGAACCACTGCCACCAACGAAGATCCTTTTCAGGGGATGTAATACAGCACCTCATGGATCAATCAAACATTCCTGGCCAGCAAAAAAAAAAAAAAAAAAAAAAGACTGAAAGGTGTTTCTGCAAGTCAAATATTTTTATAAGCCCATTTGAATAATAAATCTTGCAGGCTGATGGGTGACAACTTCCAGCATGTGGCTGGGGGGGGGGGTTTGAATTCAGAAACGGTGTTTCCAAGGCAACTATTTTCAGTGAGCCTGCTGTTCAAGCAGGTTGATTCAGGTCTCCGTGAGGATGATTTATACTGTAAAGCATTCTCAGGGCAGGCTAAGTGAGCGCACATTCTATTCACTATAATTTCATAGGCTCCAGAACATTCTCAGTTGGGGGCACTTTCTTATTATCATTTAAATGATTGAAGTAATGTGTCTTGCATCCATCGTTAAAACTTAATTGTACATTAAAACTGCGTGTGAATGAAATGCCTATTCCTAGAATTGATTCTTCTTGGTCTATGCCCCTAAAAGGAATCCATCTGTACCTGAACGGGAGCCAAAACAACTAAACTGCCTGCGACTGCTGATGTGCACAGTGAACTGCAAAGCTCTGCTAGACTATCCAGCTGTTATTAAATAAGGGATGAGCTTGCATAATTGCAACCTCTTTGTTCCAGTTGGGACTCTTGATTTACTGCACCTTTGCTGGCTTCAGGTCAAACATGCCATTTCCAGTAACTGCCAGCTGCCAACTAGAAATCCTTTAGTAGGAATGGAGCACCAGTACGGCTGTTGAGCTGTCGGTCAGAAAACCAAGCCAACGGCTTTGCATTAAATTTGAAGGTTTAGAAACTAATTTACAGCAATAAATGATCAAGTTCAATTAAGAACCTGTTGCAGTAAATCAAATTACTGTGGAGCTCAAACTCAGCACTGCTGAAGAATGGGTATTAATGTGAAAAGTGTAAACTACTTTCATTTTACCTTCCAATTTAATATTGAGTGTTGCAGTTGAGGGCTGGGGAGTTTTTTAAATCAGTATTTGTCACAGCTTTTTATTGGACAAGAAAAAAAGAAAACTAATATTTCCCCCCAAAACAGCCAAAAAGTCTTGAAGGAAAGCAGCAACACACACTTATGAAATTAAACACTCAAGACCAAACAAAACAGTCATATATCAAATAGAAAGATTAATTTTGGATAACTGCATGAAGTCAGAATAAACATAGACTTATCTCCCGGTCAATTTGTACTCAATTTAAAGCTCCTGACAATGGTTGGGCGCCACAGCTAAGTACTTGTGTGTCCATCAGGCTATTTCTGTCAGGCTCTTTTCTATAATCCAGACTGTTCTGCCCTGAGGGTGGTGGAAAACACCAGGGGTTCGTAAACAAGTTGAGTCACACGCACCAGGCCTCAGGCCAGGCCTGGGGGAATGAAATGCCACATGTGCACGTCACCAAGCCATGCTCGTCAGCAGATCAGGACACACCAGCAAAGAGCAGAGGGGAACCCTGGGGTTTCATATATAGACACACACACTCACACACCCTGTACAGAAGCAGTGTTTAAAAAGGAAATAATGCTGGGTGATATAGAACGGATTCTAGTTTCACCTGAGGAAAGGGAGGGACACACAAACATGCATGCTTTTTTCAGTCCTAGCAGGGCAAAATGACATTGGTGGGTAGGGGGTGTACAGTTATTAGACAAATTAAGCAATCAGTAAAACACATACTGTACATACTAGACATGCAATTATCCATGCTACAAATTAACAGTGTATCTCCAAGCAAATCATTGTTGATTGCCCAAGACTGGTGACACTGCTTAAAGATGGAACACCAGGCTAGTCCCTCGACTGATATACTGTCCAAGTCTGGCCTATTGTGAGTATAAGGTATACTGCAAAGTGGCAATAACCTGGACTTTTAAACATACCTCTCATTAGTAAACAAATCTACTAAAAATGAAAAGGGACTTCTTGTTTTTCTACTAAAAGGTAAGAGCTCCCTATACCTCCTAGTTCAGGCCCTGGTACTGTCCTGACTTGACGACTGCAACGTCTTCCTGGCCAGCTTTCCTGCCTCTGCTACCAGTCTGCTTCAGCGCATCCAAAACTCTGCTGCTCGCCTTGACTTCTCTCTTGCCCGTTTCTCCCACGCTACGCCGCTATTCTGCTCTCTGCACTGGCTCCCTATCGCTGCTCGCATCCAATTCAAAACTCTTGTCTTGACCATTCAGCTCCCTCATCTCCAGAGTATACTTTCTCCTTACATCCTTCTCTGCTCCTCCACCTCTGGCAGACTAGCTACACCCTTAGTTACTGCTTAGTACTACAAGGCAACCTCCCCTAATGCTGCTCAAAATAAGAAACACATTTTGGTAAACGCTCATTTGCTTACACAGCACTGCGCGCCTGGAACAAATTATCGCCTGACCTCAGAAACATTGAATCTCCGTATCTTTAAAAAGAGTCGGTACACTAAATTCTAGTCTGGTATTTGCAGTTGTTTTCAACCACATTTGATTACATTTCTGTGCTTTTTTTTTTTTTTTTTTAAGATGAGGAAACATTTGCTTGTGTTTTGGACAGGATGTTCCCGTAAAGAAGTCTGTACGGTATATCAGTGACCCAACCTTTGGAAAGTATCCTTTCCACATCCAGTCAAAACACAGAGTTACAAACATCTACACAAAAAAAAAAAAAAAAAAAAAAAAAAAAAAAAAAAAAAAAAAAAACACTAATTAAATGAATATACTCATTCTGCAAGTCTTAGTAATTGGAAGTAGTTCATTATGACTGATTTTTACATGCACTTATCAACGCTACTCTGACTACTGTACAGTTAACGCCGGTAATAAAACGTTTCACTAAACAGTTGCAACGGTTTAACTGCAGTGTGAAGTAACCCGAGAACGGCGGTCCTCAAATGAATACAACAAATGTTATAAATTAAAAAAGGTGGCTGGTATGAACTTCAAGAGTATTTCTGTATAAACGCTGCCATCGTAAGGATTAATCTTGCAACTGCAATTTATTTAGTCACATGATATCTCACTTGAGATTACTTCACTGACCAGCTGCAACAGTATTTAAACGGTGAACTGTGTGTAAGAAACTGAGCATAGGTGTGGTAACAGAGCTGCGGCTGGTTTGTTTTTATTCTAGCTGCTCGGAATTTAATAGTAATCGCTGGCAGGTGTGCAAACCGTTTTGAAAATTGAAAAAAAAAAAAAAAAAATGAAATACCGCATTAAATCAAACCCCCTTCACAAATTTCTCACACGACACGACCCTTCTCTCCTGTGTATGTGGAGTGTGTCGTTTGAGCGGTCAGACCCAATGGGAAACTCAACATCGATGTCTACTGGCGCCAGCGTTTAAACGTTGCTGGCACTACACCAGGTACCCTGGCGCTAGAATCTGACGCCATGTTTTCGGCATATTATCTGTGAAGAAATGAGATTTTCTGCTGGAATTTGTGGTCCTGGTGTGTGTCGGCTATCCCAGTTATGTGTGAGTGTAAAATAAAATAAATAATGTCAAACGTATTGTCTTTGCTGGCAATAAGCTTTTTATTTAAACATTAAAGCAGTGTAAAAACACTGCTACCCACAATGCTTGCTGGTGGGCATGTTGAGTAAAACAGTGAACAAAATCTCCTTCTGTAGAGGAAAAACAACCCTGTAGCAAGCCACATAAATATTTACATCTCTTCAGTTCTATATACAGTCCATTCTATCATACACTGGGGTTTGAAAGATCAATATGCACAATGATGGTTGTACAAGACTTTTTTTTCTCCTTCCCCCTTGTTGTACAGATGAGACAATAGATTGGCCTTACTCGTTCGTTTTAATTACAAAAAAAACAAAACATTAACACTAACATTTTTCACTTTGCTTTCGAACATAAAATCGTTCGTCTGATTGCACAATCAACTGAAACAATAGCAGGTAGCACAGACACATTCCACAAAAAAACCAAAAGAAATAACCAGACGCTTAAACAATGACTTTTTAATTTTTTTTTTTTTTTTTTTTTTTTTTTTAAAGAAAACAGTTTTAAAAAGAAAAAAAAATGAACAGTGTGTTCCTGGTACTGTTAGTTCCTTAGAATTCCCCTTCAATTCGACTGATGTTTTGCTTTGCGGCCAGTTTTAATAATGTAGATTTCTAGTCGGGACACAAGAAACAGCCTAATCGCTCTACTCCAATGGCAATGACAGCCAGCAGGCACCGGTGCACTAAGACAAAACAGACCTGGTATTAGAGAAGTGTTCATTCATAGGACTGAGTTACAGATAGGACCGTATAGCACAGTGTAGTATTTCGTAGTATTGTTTACCAGCTGCGTGCTGAACTTGGTTAATGGTTCCTTTTGAAGAAGTCCACAAAGTTAACTGGATAGAGGTCTGTTTTATCTTGTGTCGAGGCTCTTGTAGCAGCCTACATGGCTGTCTTCAGCTAGGTCTTCGCAACTGTTATCACCTGTCGTTTTGTCGGGTTTTTATAAAAACGCACTTGCAAAAGGGGTTAAAAACATGGACCAGGATTACATTTAATAAGTGTTTCTGGGACCTGAGTAAAGCACCAAGGGATTAATCACAACTGATCACAAGTATTGATCCCACCTCCACCTCGGCAAGTTAAACAATCAGATCAAGAAATGTTCGGGAACACAGATTTGGCGAAGGGTAAACTGATGAGTCCTTCTGCCTGACTGGAAACGTATCTTATACAGACAAGAAGGTAACCGTATGCGGGGGGTGGGGCAGATTGTGTTTTTTATTTTTTTATTTTTACGGTACAGTATTTTCCCATCATAAAACTAGCCAGCTCTGCTTGCAAACTTTCAAAAGAAAATGAAAACTTCACTCCTACCACTTCATATCTCAGCAGCGATACAAGTTTCGTATTTGGGACAATAACCTTAAAAATAAAAACAATGTTACGATATTGAAATGACAATGTCTCTACCGCTTTCAACACTGCTTTCAAGTTTGGCTATTAAGATTATTTTTTTTTTTGGTGGATTGCAAACCACGGACTGCATGATACAAGAAAGTATATAAATTAAAAACTAGCTTACAGGTGAAATCGGAATTACAACATAGCATGAACTGTTGTGTTCAAAAAGTCTTTGCATAACATAAAAGGGTAAAGCCTTAGCAGTACACATGGATTTCTAGGTTTAATCACACGAATATTTTAACCAAATGCAGTCACTTAACTTCTTCTTTTCTTTCTTCGTGGTGCTGACGCTGTTTTTTGAACAGCCTTGATTTTATATAACACCATTAACTAAACATCCAACAGGTTTGTTTGTTCTACTGCAAATGCAGTTTCACATTATGATGGTAATTTAACAAAAAGGGAATCTCTTCAGATTTTTAATACAGTATCTTTAAACATGCATACCTTGGTGTTTTAAAACACTTGTGCGTAGACCCTTGATAAACTCACTTCTGTATTGTATATGTTACATCAATGGCACTTTAAACACTAAAATATTTTATATAAATGTACATAAACAAAACTTTGTTTCTAACAACAACAATTATTATAATAAACAGAAATGTGCATAACGTTGGTTCAACAGCATGCTGTACAACCGTTTCTCAGATTGACAGGTCAGTGTGGCACCATGCACTTAGGATTGTAATACCACACTGCTACCAGCAGAGGGGGTCCATTTACTTTTCTGTAATTTTTTTTGAAAATGTTACGGGAGAAAATTCAAGTAAGCATGTGAATGGCCTTAGCAAACTAGCCTGCCACTGCTCCCCTGGCTGTTCTTAAATGTTACTAACTTTGATCCATTGTGCAACAGTGACAAGTGGTTATACAGACGGTGTACCATGTAAATCTATTATGTGAACGTCTTGCAGTAAGTGCCTCTATAAGAAAATGATTAGACTCCCTCTGAAGAACAAACTGCATAGCTTGTTCACAAACTGCAGTAAAAACTGTGCTGGCGTGACCACTCTAATGGTTAACAAAGGGAAAATAAATTGTAACTGTTCATTTAGTTTGGTAAGCGCTCTCTGATGCTAACCCTCAATTATCGAACCACAGGATACATAAAATACAGTGATTACATCACTTCCAGTTGTTGACCATGTAAGTGATACAGTGTAGCCACCTGGACACCCGGTGGAACTGTCCTCTTCAGTCCTGTGCTGAGAGTGCTTTACCAACCTGTAAATGCCCCCTACACCAGAAGGACCAACCTTTGAAACCGAATAGGATTTGGGGCAATTGAAGGGCACCTGCGTGCTGAATAAACTCCTGGAACAGTTATTTTCGCGTTGAGTCTCAGCTGTTTTAAAGATATCAGAGCTGATAATCCAGTGCTTTGAGAATGTACGCTCTCACCCCCTCTGACTGACACTGATTTAGAATTGAATGAGTTCAACAGTTCTGTTCATTTACCCAAACAATAGCATTCGCTGTGGCTGTTTTAGTTAAAGGGTTACAGGTTGCTACAGTACCTTCCACCAGCAAGCTTCAGCCCCAGTGGGTATGTTGGGCAGGGCTGGTGAAACACGTACTCATTACCCAGAATTCTTTGCATATGTTTTGTGGTCGTCTTGACAGTAAGGTCAGCCAGTCCCAGTTCACAGCCAATGATTTGAGAATAGAAAAAACCTTAATGTTAATGTTAGTGTGTGTGTGTGTGTGTGTGTGTGTGTGTGTGTGTGTGTGTGTGTGTTTGTTTCCCCTTAAGGCCAGCAAGGACATAAAAACCCAGTTCCTCTTAAAACTGGTTCCCCAGGCAACGTCCGTGATGAATCTGCAGAAGACCAGCAGTCTCTCCAGCTCACTCGCTGTCCGAAAGGGTCTCGTACTGGGAGCAGAGCAGTGGCTTCGGTTCCTCGTCCCACACTCTGTTCGGACCGCTCGCAACGCCTTGCTGGATCGTCGAGGAGGCCGGTACAAGGCCAGTGGGGAGTTGCATTGTCAGTGGATTGCAGGGAAAGGGAGTCGAACCTGTAACCCAGATACAAAAAAAAGAAGAGACTTCTAATAAGTGTGGACTCGCACATGAATATGAAAGTTCAGTTTTCTACCAATATTGTTCTTCAGTGGCACAGTAATCTAGGACCTTGCCCCCACCAGAGTGCTAATAATTCAATTAGGAGACCGGGTTGGACTGTTCAAACAAATAAACTAAGCAAGCGGTCAGTACAAGATGCTAGACTGGAAAGCACAGGAGTACCGCTTTTGATGTTGCTCATACAGGGGTATTAAGAATGACCTAATTTGTCATACACGTTTATGACAGACATAAACTGTTTTTCCTCTTTTTTTTTTTTTTTTTTTTTTTACTGTATTGAATTTGTATTCGATTTAGTTTTGCAGATCATTTCGGTGACCCATCTGAACAATGTGGTTCCACAGCTCCGGTTCTGAGGCTGGGCAGGGAGCTGTACCTGTGGAAGAGGGCCTGTCCTCCCAGACACGGTTGGTCAGTGGTGTCTGGCGGTTGCAGTCACCCTCGGAGTGCACAGAGGAGACGGATGAAGGCCTCTCACCGACGGACAGGCCCGGGCCCGGAGACTTGCTTTTCCGGCTGTTCGACCGGCCGCTGCCCTTTGGCTTCCCTCCAGCTGCAAGCAAAAGAGCTCATTACTTAATCTTCACCTGCTGCTTCCGTTACTTAGATAGCACAGAGTTTACGTATCGCCACTTCTAAAGCTGAACCAAAACCAGAACTGTTCTTGCTGCAAAATTGCAAAACTGCAGCAAACAGACAAGCAGGCCCATCGAGAACACAAATCTATGAAGAAACTCATTACTGTACTTACTGTATAGACACTTGACTCAAACAGACATTCAGTACATAGTGAATTACAAACAGCCATATGGGTGTGACACAATCATAAGCGAGTGCCAATGCCTGACTTTCACGTTTTATTTTTGCCTTAGGAGAGAAAGAGAGAGAGAGAAATGCGAGGCGTCCGTTACCAGATTTTGAAGCAAACAACCAGCTGTGGCTAAAAGCTGACAGACTGAGAGGCACCTTTTATAGGTTTTAAAAAGTTAAGGTATTAGCAAATTAAAACAGGAAGACACGTTAAAAAAGAGGGAAGAAAAAAAAAACAAAGCTTAAAGCCTTTTGCAGAAATCCAGACAAAAAAACAAAACGAAAAACTGTGAGTAGTTTGGAAGAGAAATGCAGACCTGCCAAGGAGTGAATGTCCTCATTCCGTCCATCAGCAGCAGCAATGGGGATAGCAGCAGGCACACTTGCACTGGCAGCCAGAGTGTTAATAGCAACGGCACGCTCCTCCCCTTGGTCATCATATTTACCCATTAGGGCCTTCCTAATAATTGCCTCCAAGCCTATGTTGTTACTGGAATGTTCTGGAGTGGTGTGGCTTCTATTATTGACTGGCCCTGGGAGACAGAGGTGTTGAAAAAAGGGAACCAGTGAGAAGGAAGAAAGATATGAAGGGAGGGAGAAAAGAAAGGAGGTTTCAAAGTGAGGAAAGTACAAAACAGACAGAGAGAGAGAGAAAAGGGAAGAAACAAACAAACAGTCAGCACATTATGGCAAGCGACATACTTATTCAGTGCAAGTAGTAGATTAAGTTTCTTTACAAGCTCTTAAAATTAAAACCCACCACCTTCCAGGAAAACAGATAGTTCCCACTAGTAGTTTTAGCACAGCTTGGCCAGGTTAATTAAATCCAGTTTGCTAAATACAATACTAATTCATACCAGTAAGAAATATTGCACTTTCATTTGCATCATCAGCTGGAGTATAAGAATGTTACACAGGACGAATTATTAGAACACTGAATTTAATTAAAATTGCTGCCCTGGAGAATCTCCTTCCATCTTGCCCCGTCACTGGCTTTATTAGGTGTGGCTGTGTAATTTAATACAGGTCAGACCCAGTGGTAATAAACCTTTAAATTATCATTTCTCTACGAAGTCTGGCCACTAAGTGGTGTTAGGCCAATTCCCTTGTGATTCAGTCTGGTGCCCCCACACCCATGGATTGTAGCGTGTTAAACTTTTAAAGTCTGTGTTGCAGCAAGCATGAAGATGCTGAAGCGATTCCAGTCTGCATGCAACTGGATGGGCAGAGGCAGAGTTAAGCAGAGAGCTTTCTTGGCATGTCCACGCGCTACAGGCCACAGGAAACAGACAAAACAAGGAGCTTCCCAAACCTCCAATGTGATTAATGTACCAATATCAGCTACTTCAGAGTCCATTAAGAACATATTCACAAGGTTCTAGGATTATTAGAATAGCTGAGAGACTAAACAATACATTTTCAAATAAACTCCTCCAGATTCTCTCTCTTTCTTTGTAGAATGGCAAAGCCACCTCAGCTCACTGTGCTCAAAGTGTAAAACACTGAACTGAAGGTAGGCAAAATTCTTTCAAGGCACAAGATCAATAAGTTTTTATGTTGTACAGTATACCCATTCTACTGGTCCACAACCTGGCTGTATCAGACATCATTTATCTACAGTGCCTGCATCTCGGTCCTTCTTATATACCCTTACTGCACACCCCCTGGAACCAAAGGGCCCTACTGATTAGCCCGCCTGCATTGCAGCAACTTGCTTTTCTGATATAGGTTACCAAAATTATCGAGCCACCTGCAGTCGTTTTGAATAACTATTCCAGAAGTTTCTGAAATTCACACAATTTTTAATGAATAAAGACCACAGCAGAAAAAGCCAAACCTGCTTAAAGAACAAACACTCAAAGTGCAATTTAACAGGCAGTATGGTTACACTTTGTCTTCGTTTAAGGAACCCCTTCAAACAGCAAAAAGGTATCCTCATTATAGAAAAAACAAAACCAACAACATTACCTGCTGTGGTTGAAGCTGGCATATTGAATATTTCAGTTCCTGGCTGTCCAGTGTCTAGAATAAAATGATAAAAGCAAATGAGTTACTTTTTTTTTTTTAATTTTCCAACAACACTTTTTAGCCCCCACAGTAAAACGGCTGATTCTAATTAGTAACACACAGGTAATGCAGTATTGGCAACCAGGAAAAAGTTCATATAAGATCTTAGGAAACATTCGGGCAATGTATGCAATTCAGTATTGAGTTTGTGGCAGATGTAGAAATACCGCACAACATGCAATAGCAGCCGTGGTTTTGCATGGTCCCCTCCAGATACAGAACGCTGAAACAATGTCCTTACTGAAGTGCGGCTCGTTTCCACTGACTGCGCTCATCTTCTTGATCATCTCCTGCTTCTTGGATTTGACAATGGCCGAGTTGCTCTCCGTCAGCTTGCTGAAGAAGGCTGGGGGCTGAGAGTTGTTCGCCGGAGAGCGCGAACCCATTCTGCAAGAAACCAAGAAATCACGAGTCTCAGAACATGCCGGCGTGGGAAGACTCCTCTGCTCCTTACACACGATATAAAACAAACAGAATAAAAAAAAAAAAAAAAGCTTACACTTGATCTCCCTGATCCCCGTGACAGCCAAGTCCCTGGGACTGCTCTGGCTCAGACATGCCCCCTGCTGGGGAGATGGGTTCAATGCCATCTCCTGACCCACTCATTGGTGACACCTTGTTCTGCAGCGGAGACCTAAATGAACAAATATCTTCTGTCATAGGATGTGAGGGTAATACCAGGGACAATCCAGACTTTACCATCTGTCTGTCAAGCCCTCTATAAGGATCTATTTTTGATCCAGCGATTTTCTTTCAGTATTACACGCTAGTCTCTTTGATCATTAATCTGGAATCTGGTGCTGATGCTTGAAGGGTTGCACATGCTTGGTCCTGTGCTGAGCTATAGATTTCAAAGCTGCTCTACCTGTCACGGCCCCTGTCCATGCCTGCCCCATCTGGAGTGTAGCGGGAGCTCTGGCCAGACTCCTGCTGCTGCTGGGAGAGCTGCTCACTGGGGGTGCGTCTCAGGTCCAGCACTGGGGAGCTCTGGTAGGGGTAGCCCTGCTGCTGGGGCTGGGAGTTCAGTTGCTGGGGGTACAGACGGGTGTAGTCCTGCGTGATCACCTCCTGTCAAGACACACAAGGCAATTATAATTATTATTAACTATCAGAGCATTCCGTTCAGAAGAAACAGCAATAACAACACATCCCTTAATCATTATCCATTAACATTGACGACATGTATAGATCTAGAGTACATGATCTCACGATGTAAGCTCTACAGCTCTTGTAACAGTACAGTGTTATTATATAGAGGCTATGGGTATTTAACCCTCATGGGGTGCTGGAATCAGCTCCTGCGTGCCTTAGTTATTGCCAGGTGGCATTGTGATTCTCTTTTCACTTTCATGGGGTATCCTCTATACCAATCCTGGTCCTGGGGGCCGAGTGTTCCTCCTGGTTGTTGTTCCAGCTGCACCCTAAATTGTTTAATTTGTCCAATTAATTAATTAAGGGTACAGCTGGTACAAAAACCAGGAGTGACACCAAACCCCCAGGACCAGGATTGGAGATCCCTACTCTATATCTTCATCTTCCTACATACAACAAAAGTCATGAAATCGAGGTATCTTTCTTCTGCTCCCTTCACTTTGTTTTTCATCCTTCATATCCTTCTCCTCCCTACTTAATTCATTTCACCCTGTATACTTTATATACAGGTATCACTTTGCAAAAACACCTATTTTAACCAGTAAGAGTGCCTTAAGTTGAGAAGCTATAGAGCTACATAAATGGCATCAACATGACAATATACCCCAAACCTCTCCTACTTATTGAATATTTCATAACCCCCCCCCCCCCCCCCCCCCCCCCACCCCCCCCCCCACCCCCCCCCCCCCCCCCCCCCGTACTAACAAGGTTAACACCTACGTTGATATGCTGAGCCAGGGTGACGACTCTCTGATGCCCTTTGAAGGAGGTCTGCTGCTGCTGCTGCTGCTGCTGCTGCGTGGGGTGACCTGGTGACTGGTACCCTTCAGGTACGCTGCGGAAATGCTGCAGATGGGATTCTGAAGACATCTTCTGTTGAACTGGAGAACAAAACAAAAACCAAGATCTCTTCAGTCAGTGAGGTTCAGTTTCACAAGACGACAATAACTAAGCAATGTCACACACACACACACACACACACACACACACACACACACACACAACAGGCTCTTAGGGACAGATTTAATAGCCTTTTGCTGCCAGTCAAAGTTTGAAAACAGATAACCAACCCATAATCTGACCAGTTCTAGTTTTGAACTCAGTTTTCCACAAAAATAAACAGCATTGTTTTTTTTTTTAGTTACTTGGGGGCAGTTTCTTCTATTTTTCTTTATAGGGACTATTTCTAAGGAGCAGCTATTGTGTACAGCAGATATGTAAACGGAAGAGCATACATACGCTTTACTTAACTCTTGAGCATGTCAAAATGGAATCAGACTTAAGTAAGTCTGCCTTCTGCTCTAATTCATCAGAAATGTGAACACAAAACGAGTCCAGGTGAACACAATATTACAAAAAGATACAGCAACATGAAACAGTACCGAGACAGTTACTGCGAGTTTTGATATCTATAGATATATACTGTAATCTGTAATGGGAGTCTGACAAGTTTCAATGCTGTGTTATAAAGAATGCAGGAAGAACACAAGAGGTAAAAACCTATATATGTATATAATAAAAAAAACAGAAAGAATAAAAGGCTTCAACATGCAAATAACTAGGCAGAAAGCTGCAGTGTGCCTGTATGCCACAGGAAACATTCACCTACAATGCACAGGTACTGCAGGGTTTTAGCTCCCCAGTGACAACATACTGAAAGACAAGATCTGTACAGCAATCTGTATGAGCAGCTTAAAGTGGCTTTATAACCAAACACAAAGCTTCAGGAAATGCAAATATCAGCTTTAACAGCGGTCTGTATGAGAAACGTGGTTCATTCCCCCTTTACTAAAAAAAAATAAAAAATAATAATAATTCTGTTTAATTCTAACAAATAATATTGATCACATAATCTTAGTGTAGATATTGTAACCTGGCCAAAATAGAAAATAAGTTCTAACATTACTAATTACAAGTAGCCATCAAGTACTGACATCAGATGAATTGAAGTCAAGTTACTTTGTTTATTCAATAACCTGTAAATAATTCAAAACAAGGAACACTTGCTATATACATGTTAAGTGACTGAAGTAACATATATTGAAAGGCTTCGTTTAGCCACTTTCCTTTGAGACGGGGGCTCTCTTTGGTTACCATACACAGTTAGAAACATACTAAAAATAAAAACCATCATGAAAAAATATATAAATATATTGGGCCAGATAAAATTGTATCCGGGCCAGTAAAAACACTAGCTCAGTGGCCTGGTGGGCCAGTAGTTAAAAATCTAAATCTACAGCCCTGTCCTGGATAAATGAATTGAATATAAGACCAAAAGACACGCAACATAAACCTGGTTCATCCACATTTAAAAGACCACCTTCATGCGCATGTGTCTGCCTTGACACTTAATGTGACAACATGGATTGTCCTTAATCTATAGCCTTCAACTCCATGTTCAAGATCGAACATAAAAAGGTGATTGCCCTGTATCCCTGAGAAATGCCTGGAAATAAAGCATTGTTTTTCCAGGAGACACATTTTAAATAAACACATTCAAACTCAACCTTGGGCAGGCCATGCGTCCAAATGCACCTCCTGTGCTACAGATTGGAAGTAGAGCCCTGCTGACGACTATTCCTCTTGGTTAAATGTACGGTAAATCTGTCCAGCTAGCTTTCTGCTTTTGCAGTGAAAAAGCTTAAGTTATTACGAACGAAATTCTCAGCAGTGATCTTGATAACCAGCAGCGCTCCACAGTGTAGTTCAGATCCCAGTGCTCGCAGTTCACTTTCGTTCTGGTGCGGGTTTTAACTGGGGAATTATGGGAGAGGGACCACTGTATTAAAGCCGCAGATTAATCTCTAGTGTCCTCTAGCTCTACACATGACAGCTTTGACTCCAGCAGGGTTTCAGATACAGTAGGATAATACCACCAATCTCTCCACCCCTCCTGAAATGCAAAATGCTGGGCATTTCCTGAATTACACAGAGTACTGATGCTCTAATTAACAAATTCTAATTAACAATGTTAGTGAAATACATTCCACGACTACGAGTACAAAACTAGAAGTGCTCAGTTGAAAGTGTTTGGAAACAGGTGTTATTACAGAAAGTGTGATAGTTTCACTATTAAAAAATGAAAGCAAGCTTACTGCTATATCTTACGTAATTCTCTTCTACAAGCACTGTAGCTGGATGTAGACAGATGGAGACGTAAATAATCCCACTTACGGCACCATCAGATAACACCCACACACTGTCCCTCATCATTGTAAATATTACCCTGCTACATCTATACATTACAATGTATTGTCTCTCCAGTCTGGTATATTTCCAGCACAGTGATGGCTTAACAGTGCTTTCCATGGTTCTGCAGTTTGCAAGAGGAGATTCCCCATCTGAGATAAATTCAAACTTCTTCTACAGCCACTTGCACATCTCACTAATTAAAAATTGACCATACAAGACACAGAAGGGCACTAATAAAACTACCAAAGCTCAACACCCGACCAAAAAATCAGTCTAAAACAGCAACAAAAAAAACCAAAAAAAAAAAAAAAAAAAAAAAAAACCACCCACCTAGCCCAGAAATTGATTTTAAAAACAAACAACCAAACAAACAAAAAAAACAACCCACAAATGATTACAATAATAAAATATATAAAAATAAAAAGTACATATCACTGATTTGATAATGCCAACCACCACAACGTGCAATAGGCCACAAACTGGACCCTTGTTCCCGAGCATCTTACCATCACAAGCGGCGCTGGCAGCGAGCGAGCCTCTTTCTCGCTTCCCCTTATCGCAAGGAATTTGACGCATGATAATTGCGTTTATGAAGTTGGCCGCAGTCATGGTGGTCTTACCGAGTGCTCGGAGCTCCTGTTCCTGAACCGAAACGGCTTTGTTTTGAGTATTGTCCCTACTGGGGTGCTCGTTGGCTGCCGGGTCCGAGGAGGGCAGGGTGTGCGGGTGCTGGTGGGGTAGTATTTGATGGTTGCGACCCTGTTGTGGTTGGTACTGGCTGCTGTAGCCCGCGCCCAGCGTGGCAATCAACGTCCTGGGCTCGGTTTTGGCGGGTGAGGCTGTGTGCTCTTGGGCGTGCTTTGGCATCATGGTGTTGCTGCTCGCCCTGCTGTGGTGGCGCTCTGCCTTGCCTCCCTCCTGCCCCCTCCCTAAGTCCCCCTTGGGCACGTTGGCAGGGTCCATGCCTGGCTGGTAAGTCTCTGCTGAGGTGATGGGTCTCTGAAGCTGGGGGTTATACCCAGTGTATCTGCCTGCTGGGGAGCCGGCTGAGGACAAGGACCTGAAAACAATAATGAATAAAAACTCAATAGAGCTCAAAACTCTCAGAATGAGCAAGGCTGCCACCTTTACATGTGTAAACTTCTCGGTTAGTTTACAGCTAACTAATAAACATTTAATTTTGTTATTGCACTGCAATCGCGTACTGCTAGAATTACTTTCTGGTTCATTATTAAACAACCTGGCCTTTTGAAACCAGTAGAACACACATTTTTCTTTACATACCTCCCAAGCCAGCAGCAGGATATATCTATGAGTAAAAGCGCCTGCAGTTTATTAAATAGTTCTTACAGCCTGTAAATGTATCTTACTGTTCTTTTCACACAATGCTTACACTGAATTAAAAATGGGATAACAGAGTGGTAGTTTAACTGAAAATTAAATTAAGATCAAGAACAATGTTTCTGGGAAAATCTCCTAAGAAAAAAATCAAAAAGAAAAAAAAAAAAAAAAAAACTGAAGCAGAATTGGCCCGGCCTGCTTTAAAGCAAGCAAGCATAGACAACATGATGCCAACACCTGGCACAGAGGCACGCGACACCATTCTCAAAAACAAGTAGTCAAGCTGGTGGGGGGTGGGTGGCACCCACAGCGGAAACTTTCTGACGTCAGCTACCAGCGTAGGGGCCCGTCTGACTGGCCAAACGCCCAGACATTCAAATCCCGAGCAAGTGGATTTGAGTGCAACAAACTTCACTATTGCAGCACATGTATAAACACTAGTCCCTGTTCCAGCATGTAGCCCCACTCACTGTTTTTCTGTACAGCTCAAACTGTTCTCCTCACCTGAGCACGGAGGGTGTGGTGGACTCGCTGGTGAGCAGGGGGAGGGTCTTGTGCAGCACGCTGGGCCTCTGCTGGATGTTGTCCTGGGTGCGTGGGGAGACTGGGGAGTGCTGGAGGCTGTAGGAATGTGTGGGGGGTTGGTGGCTGCTGCTGCTGCTGCTGCTGCCGCTGCTCTGCTCTGTGCCTGCAGGGGAGAAAGGAAACAAACGTCACTGGGTGTCACGCCACAGCTGGCAAAAAGAGCAACTCGCCGATACATGAAAATACACTACATGCTCAGGACTAGACCTCGTGTTGTTCCTCTGTATTGGAATTGTATGTTGTCTACCATAAAAATCGGGCTACAATGCTTTGATGTGATCCTTGATTTCTCTGTATCCAGAGGTAAATAAAGACATAAATAAAGCCAACTCTCACCGGGTCTCCAGATGGGGGCATGCTTCTCGTTGGCAGCAGATGGAGTAGGCTTCTCTCTCTCCCTTTCCCTGTCCCTGTCCCTGTCTCTCTCCCTGTCCCTGTCTCGCTCCCTTTCCCGTTCTCGTTCGCGCTCTGATGAAGGTGTCCCAGGCATTTTGGTCATGTGAGATGGCCCACCTGAATTAAAAAATAAATAAATGAATTACTAATTAGTAAGTAGTAATAAAATATGTATTCTGAGATGTGCTGCTTCTGAGGCCCTGCCTCATTATCTTGTAAAGGATCTGGTTCAATTAACTTTAGACTGGAGGGAAATATTACAGGCAGGTGTAATATCATGCAGGTAATCAGAGTGGAATGTAAAGCAATATATATTGAAATATTCACCTGGTGAGATAGGGGAGGTGTTGTAAGGCCTACTCCCGTAGGCAGAGGGCGCTCCAGGGATGTATGTGATCCGATCCATAGGGGGCGCTGATGCACCAGCATTAGACTGCACCAGGACAGGCAAGTGTGGAACCTGAGACAGGTCAATGATTCCTGCAAAACAGGCCAGATGTTCATGCTTACAATTCTGGCAATCGAAACCTGCGTATGGTGCTGGACACCAACTGTTCCCTGTGTTTATCTTGCCACAGCTACATTCTTTTACACCCTTTCACAAGTTCTGTTCAATTTTAATGCAAATGTTATCCCATCCGGAAAAGACACACACGGGCTGATTAATTTTGAGCAATACACCTGTACAAACCAGTTAGATCCTTACATTTCTTCTGTGTCTGGGTTTTATTATTGTTTGTAAGCGGCTTGGGGTGAGCGTGTGTTTAAGTATGCTGTACAAGTGCTATTCTGTATTACACAGCCCAAGAAAAACTGTTGCCAGAAAACCTTAAATCCCCCAACACCATTCCACACGCTCCAGTAAATGAGCCCATGGGTTCCAGAAAATGACTCAATTCACACTGTGTACACCAATTACTGCCAAGCCCAGGAGTGGGAGGCAGGGAAAGCTGTTCGTACCCCTCGGGCCTGCAGAATAGGTGAGAGCCAGGGCCTGTTCCCGAGGCGACAGCCCACGCAGCAGGTCGGTCCTCTGGGCCATTGCGGCAGCTGCGGCGTGGTGCATCTGCTGAGAGGTGATGTAATCGTTGAGGATGGTCTGTCTGTTTTCCAGTGCGGCCGTCTCGGGGAACCCACGGATCAGGTAGGGGGGGTAGGGGTGCCCATAGGCGTGGTTGGGGGCGAGGTGCCGAGGAAGGTAGTAGGCTGTGAAAAGACAAGAAAGAATGGCTTGCATCTCATGGAGAAATATAAACATTAAAAGAAACTTACAAACTCAAATCACAGATCATTTTCAGGCACATAGGCAGTTCTTTTTGTAGGTTCTGCTTGGTTCCTTTAGCACAGTACCTGGCTCCATTGGGATGCCCCTGGGCAGGGAGGCAGGATCGAAGGTCAGGGGGATCTGCCCACGGTACAGCTCGGCTGCACCCACGCCCCGCAGAAGCTGCTCGTAGGAGGCCAGTGAGGCGTGGTGGTCCGGGACGCCGGCGTGGGGGGACTTGTTGGCGCTCACCTCCCTTGGGGTGGGCGTTGGCTTCCTCTCCTGAGACTGAGCCTTCCCTGAACTCATCCCACTGTCTGGAGACAGACGGACAGAGAGCAGAGGGTCATGACACCCCAAAACAGTCGCACTATATACAGTATGTGTGTATGCACAATATACAAGCAACGTTATACTGTAGGTGAATATAAGCACACATTTAAATACAAGTCAACAATGTACTTTATGTTTAAATGGTAAACAGCTGTTAACTGAAAGGTTTTCAACATTTATGGCTAGATTCTCAACTCTTAATTGAAAATGGTCATTATCACAATATCTTTCTCACTTGAAAGGCATCATCTTCAATGGTCTCTGGAGTTATCCTTCGCAGGCCTACTGTATTGTGTCAAAAGGACCATTTTGCTTAGTTCCCCACTGAAGATGAACAATGAAGACTTACTCTCATGCTGCCTGGCTGTGGATTCCCTTGACGACACAGGAGAGCAGCGGTGGGGGTGCCCAGCGAACGTGGCCCTGTGTGTGGCCTTGTGGTCCTCATAGGCCAGGGGGCTGTGGTGGGCCTTGCTCGGCTCAGTGATGATGACTGGGGAGCCGCGGGAGATGGAGCCCGAGGTGCTGACCACCGCGCTGGGCCGGCCCTTGAGGCTCTCCTCATAGCGAACCCGCGCGTCCTGCAGCATCTCCAGGTGGTGCTGCATCGGGTGGTACCGTGAGGGGTTCCCGATGATCGAACGCACATCGTGCCTTTTACTGGAACCGCTGTCGTGTTTCATTGGGGTGCCCTAGAGTTAAAAAAATAAATAAATAAATTTTTTATAATAATATAATAAATATTTATTGTATAAATATATATATATATATCTATATTATATATATATATTTTTTTCAAAATTAAATATATATATAAATATATATATATATTATATATATATATATATATATATATACACACACACACACACACACACACATATATGCCTTCTATGTACCGAAAGGCATATTTTTGATTAATGCATCGGACGGGTTTGTTGTGATTTTATGCATTGCATGTGTAGTTATTTTTCTGCCTGCTACCTCTCCACTTTCATAAAGAAAGCAATGCATCTCAATGAAATTGCAGTTAATGAGGAATCAGTAGGGAGTGGAAAAGATGACAAACAGGTACAGTAAAGCTTCTCCTCAAGTGAGAGCTGTACAGAAACGGCTAGTCATTAACTTTTAAACCTCCTGAGTGCGACTCCAGTGATCAAAGTAATAAGCACTCACCTGGGTAATGGATCCCTCTTTGGCAGGCTTTGTCACTATGGAAACCTCTGGAATGTGCCGCATCTCCTCTCGAGGGATCTCGTGAATGGACCTGCCTGGCTCCTTCACCGTGGCAACTTCATGCCTTCCTTTGAGAGCCTCAGGGGGCGGGCCTCGAGGAGGAGTGTTCTCTCTCTTCAATTGTTTGCCGTCTCTTCGGAGATAATCCTCCATGGGCTCCATGTGGCGAGGTATACCTGCAAGAGCAGTCAGCCTGTCAGCACAGGAAGCACTGGGCGGCTTTGTTTCATACGGCTTATTGGATGTTTAAAAAGAAACTCATTCTCAAAAGAGAAAGAAAGAAGCCGTTTTTATAGACTCATGGCGCTTTGTGCACCTGCTGTTTTGCTATGTGTTTGAAACATGCCATACGCTGGTCACGTGATCATGCGTCAAAGGAGCAAAACATGCCAAGATGTACGTTCACAAAAAACAAACTATAACATCATTCTAGTTGCCGATACTGAACCACAGGTGATGGTTTTGTGACGCTGATCAGCTCGAAAGCCAGTACAGTAAATGAAAAGCGAGCCGTGCTCCGTTGTGTCCATGCTCACACACCGCACTGTACCTTGTGAGATTGATCCCCGGATGTGATGTGCATCCTTGTAGTGGTGAGGACTGTGTCGGTCCTGTGGCATGGCTCGACCAATCAGCCCTGAGCACAAAGAAAACGCTATGATTCAATACACCCCATCATCCAATCGCAGACTTCCACAGTCTTTAATTAACGCCTAGAAAATTAAGATTTAAGAGACCTAACAGAAACTATGTAAATGTCCCTCTTAATTATATCACATTTGTAAAATGATCAGGGATCTTTCTCCTTTCGAAAAAAAAAATACAATAAAAATTAAAGAGCTTCTAAATCTTCCTTTATTAAAATTTACAACAGGTATCAATGAATCACCCAGGCAAATGCTACAAAAATATGGCTTACAGCATCTTAATAGAAACCAACGCTGCAAGTAAGACTAATGCTGAAGCTGACTAATCCTGCTTATACCTTCACAGTTGACAGACAGGGAGTCCCGTACAGGTAACCCTCTGGAGATTCCTCCTTCCATCATGTCATAGGAGCGCTTCCCTCCCGTCGTCTCGGGGGGGGCACTCGGCCCCCTGCTTTCCTCTTTAGAGTTCTGGCCAGCACCTGGACCCAAACAACACACAGTTATACCCTGTACAACAGCAACTCAAACAAAGTACTCCAAAACCATCCACAGCCTTGACTGAAATACAGTGTGTGTGTGTGTGTGTGTATATATATATATATATATATATATATATATATATATATATATATATATATATATATATATATATATATACATACATACATACATATATATATATATATATATATATATATATATATATATATATATATAAAATACATATATTATATATAAAAACATGTACATTCAGTATATCAAACGTACTGAACCATTTGTTTCTTGAAGCGCACCTTCTGTTTTATTGTTATAGTCTATCAGTATTAAAAAAGAGCTTTACACTTTGAAAAATCTCAGCCCAAAGCAGAGATCATTTTTAGTGTCTTTGGGACAGACTAGGTCCTAACTCATCCTTCTAGTGTGGGTACATCACTGGCAAGGTGGTAAAATAAATAGGAACATACAGTAGGGAATTTTATTATAGCAACAGTTTGCCATGAAATGCTGAAAATTGGCTTGTTTACAGTGCACTGCTTTAGAGATCTGAAGGGTGCACACTCAAGATAAATGCACTGCCATTCAGTATTGTTTGATTTTGTCCTTCAGTGCATTCAGCAGCTCTCAGGTTATGATTAAATGGTCCTGAAGTACAAACACAATCCATTATCCATACGATCGAGCATCTAATCAAAAAACGGCTGCGACATTACAAACTGGATGCGCTTATGCAACAATGCACTCATAGGCTTCTGACATTTATCTCTCGCATTTCAGACGGGAGCCCTAATTTATCAGCTGGGGTACATTACTCTCCTAGACAAGTGATCAGCAAACATCAGGCTTATGTGCTTGCCCCCCCACCTGAAAAAAACTGTGCAGACATCATCTGAGCAAAAAACTGTTTATAGGGTGCGGGCTGTGGTTCCTGAGTTTAGTTGTATATTGTGTTTAGGATGAGGGCTCCTTAACACAATCATTATCTCTGAGAACAGTGTGTACAGATATGGGCAGAATGCATCTCCTAACGAATACCTGGTGCAAGTTTAAACACCACTGAAGCGGCCTATATAGAATGAGCATGCCTCATTTATATCCTAGGCAAGCCATTTAAAATCAGGCTAAAACAAGACTAGAGCTAGGTTGCTGCCGAGTGTTTTTAAAAAAAAAATTGACATGAAATCTGATCCACTTAGAAACTTGCGTCAAAGAGGTCTGGACCCTGGTTCCATCTGCCCTCCTACTGAGTTTCTGGTGACAAATTACTATTGTAAGGCAGTATGTGGTCACTGATGGACGGACAACAGCATGGATGACTATAAGGAC
Source organism: Polyodon spathula (assembly GCF_017654505.1). Lineage (NCBI taxonomy): Eukaryota > Metazoa > Chordata > Actinopteri > Acipenseriformes > Polyodontidae > Polyodon > Polyodon spathula. The sequence goes on along the minus strand of NC_054555.1, from coordinate 25,665,876 downwards.
ATCCGTTGATATGAGGGCTGCAGTAAAAAAAAGTCTTGCCATTTTATATGATAAAAAATACATCAGGCAATAATAGGCAGCTGTGTTCCACAGCCATGCTTTTGGATGGAAAGTATCTGCTCATACAAGATCTGAGGTTGGTTAATGATTTTCAGATTTTCCTGCAATAATGGATAGCTATTCTGCAATACTAAATTAAGCTTGTAATAAAACTGACTCTTAAAGGGTTATAAGTCAACAAACTATAAACCTCATGGATTTTTTTTTTTTTTTTTTTTATATATAGGCTGGAAAGTATATAAAAGCCTGGAACGATGTTTAATTCTTTGACACTGCCAGTATTAGCAGGTTTTGTCTGTACATTTTTCAGGAAAGATCCAATCCAGCCCTTGCATTCCCAAAATGCTTCAGAATGTTTTACAGTACGCTGTAGCTGACACAAAGCAGTGCTTCAGCTGAGTCACCTCCGTTTCTGGCAGGCTAACTCGCTGGCATGCAGTTTCAGGAGCGCGTTCTCTCTGGTGAAAGGCACTGTTCTGGTGGTAAGCAAATGGAAAGAGCATTACTGGGCATGGAAGCCCTGTGCCCCAGGATGTGTGGTCAACTCTGTGGTCAGTCAACCGTTTCTTCCTGCTACACATTACAGAGAGGGAATGCAGTTCCTGTTAAGTCAATGTGAATCACCATTTTTAATGTGTAATGCATCTTGCTCTTAATAGAAATACAACTGATTTTGCTTGCTGGCTTTGTAGATCACTGATGAAGAAAATATTGCATTTGTTGTGTGGTTTGTAACTAGTAATTGCACGATATTCATTTTTTGAAATACAAGTTAGACACTTATTAGTTGTAATAAAACATACAATATTTTACATTAAGCGTGACAGAGAGCATGTGTTTTCTGCATTGGGCTGACACTACACTACATTAAAACTAAGTACGTGGTAAATAAGTAAACTTTACATTTTGATACATATTTGAGGTTTTGGTACCATGTCACCACAGTGTCTACAGGAGTGAAATAATATATTGTAATAAATGCCCATGTAGTATATGCAGACTTCGTTACTGCCACGAAATCAAGAAAAACAACTTATTCCAAACATTCAATGTGAAGCTCCCGAACAAGAAGCTCCCTCCATTTCCCGTACCATCGTAGGACAGTATGTGGCCGATCTTTCCCTCATAGATGACGTGTCCTTTACTCAAGGCCTCCTCTCTCACTCGCTCTGCTCTGTTGGGACTGTCTTCAGTTATTATCCTCGCGATGGTACCTTTGTACAGGACCTCTGCCGGAGTGCCCTTCAGGAAAACAAAAGAAACAGAATTCATTCATTACAATGCTGCAAACCTTTTCAAATCTGAGCAAACCACTGAACTATGCTTGGCAGGTATAAAACAAACCACTGCACCTGCTTAGAAATGCTGTGCAATGATTACAGCAGATGATCTCAAACTAACCTGAGTGATGGACCCTCTGTAGGTCATTGGTGCCTCCTGAGGGATTCTGGTGCCAGGGATTCCCTTGGTAATGCTGCCCCCTTGCACTGCAGAGATGGAGGACCCTGCAATGAAATTCTAGTGTCACCTTCTGGTACTCAACAGACATCAGTGCCCATTTAAGAGGCTTAATGATTTCAACAGAGATGAAACAGTGGAGAATGGCTGCAGGCTGCAGCTTAAGACAGTTTCCAGTTCATGGAAATGGCTTAGTCTACGGGAAGCGTTTTTCATTATTTAGGGTTTGGCAAAGACGGGAGCATGCCTTCCTGACCCTGCAAAACACAAACTGGAAACACCACTTGGGATTCTGGTTAAGAATTAGGTAAACTAAAGCACCGTTTTATTTTATTGCGTTTTGTAACAATGCTATTTCCTGAAGTACACCATGTATTTCTTTGGCTGCAGTTTAAGATAAAAAGAGGATGTTGCACTGAGGCTGGTTGCATCACATCTGTGTAGCTCACAGAGTTCATTAGTTTCACAAGAGAGTTGTGACTCACCCCTGATAATGCTGCTCTCATGGGCAGCCCCTTGGGCAAGCATGCTCTCCGACTGGATCGCCTGACTGTGAGGTGAAAGCTGCTCCTGTTTCACTGCAGGGAATGGCACTGGAAAACAAGCAAAGCAAACGCATCAGTAAAAGCAGGCAGCACGTCGCAGTAAGTGAACACAGCACTGCAATAGGACGTAAACAGGACTGCAATGAAGTGTCCCTAACCATGTTCCTAATGTGGTGTGATCTATATGGATGCACGGACTACAGATTGCTGAAAATCACTGATAAATCATGACAATCAACAGTACAAGATGTGCAGTATTCAACAGTTCCCCAATCTGTTACAAAGAAGTTCCTACCAATTTTTTTGTGATCCATCCAGGGCATCCCCAGGGTGAGCGAACCTGCAGAGTCCTTTCCATGTTCAGAGACATAACCTGAACTATGAAGCTGAACGGGTGTGCCCTAAAAAAAAAAAAAAAAAGTGCAATATAGTACTATACCCGCTATTGAGCTAGTGACCTACTGCATGAGTTAATTTACAAGTCTACTGATTACAGTACATTTTAGAAATCAGTGGTCAGGCTGCTCTTACAAAAAAAGTTTATCACCTCAAAAGCAAGGTAAAGCATAGGTAAGCATGGAAAAGCATATTAAAAAAACAGCAAGGCAAAATATGGTAAATGCATAGTACAACCATGGGTACAACTGTAAACTTTTCTAAGGGTGGTCCTTACCTGTGTGATGGAGCCCCCCGGCCTCTCCAGCATGCCGGGGGGTTTGGTTGACGAGATGAGTGGAGGGGGGTTGGGGATTTGGAGGGGTCTAACTGCCGCCAGTCCACCGCTGTCCTGCTGCAAGTTTATTGGCATTTTGTGAGCCGCTGTCTGATAACCTGGAAATCAAAACGACAGAATTAACACAACACTAACAAATCACAAATATGAAAACTCAGGAGTATGTGCATTTCTTTTTTCTTTATCAACATAGCAATAAACAGCCGTCACCTTATATCTGAGCGAAGGTTCCACCAGTATGGGAAATCATTTTATAGTAAGACCCAACTGCCTCAGGGCTGAATGAAACTCAATCTGAACTCAATTGTCTGCAGTGAAATCCAAGACCGACCCATTACGAGCTCTGCGTTACACCACTATGATTTCGCAATGAACCACATTACTAGTTATACTGTTACTGACTGAAGCTGGGAACACAGACCACTTCATAAAAATGTATTCATCCAAACCTTTTACCGTTGCTGAAGGCTTTTGGTGTTGCCAGGTAACAGCGCTCTGTGAAGATCTCTGGAAACCCCAGAATAGCCTTTCATTGACTCTGCACTTGTTCAACTACAAGAAGCACTGTTTTTTTTCATTCCATTTCTATTGCAAAAACATTGCAAAATACTAATCATTACCTCTACTGTGTACTGCTCCAAAAAACTAAAAAGTACCTTGACAACCTTTAGTTTACTGCATAAAGCCTACATCCTTTACACACAAGAAAAACCATAGTCCACTTTTTCTTGTGCGTTGCCAATGCTCTGCATTTTTTAGATAAACACCCAGGTACTTAATTTCACTAAAGTCACGTTGTACTTACAAGCCTTAAACACTTTTCTATACATTTCTAGTTTCCCCAATGTGTTGGGAGCAATAGACTACTAAAAGTAAAAAGAAAGTGCACTGGGTATTGTGACAAAGTGCCCTCCCCTGTGTATGCATTAGATTTTACTATGTATCGTTTAGGCCTACTGTACAGAATTATATATTTTTTACATAATGTAATGTGTAGTCTACCCAAAACACATTAGTGCTATTTCAGTGCAATGATTTACATTTAAAATGCATTGAGCATTATAAACGTGCATTTGTGCGATTTTATTGTATTGTTTTTAAACCAGACACCTCCTTATGACGGACAACCAGTCTTAGTACATCTACCCCTCAGTGTTTAATAGTTATGGACGTGCAATAAAGACATCCTTACAAGTTACCACAGGCTGTCCAAATAAAAGGCGTTTGTGAAAACTGAAGTTAAGAGAATCAAGGTTTTATTTTACACTAAAAGCATAACCTTAGCTAAATGATATATGAAACAGACTCTAGGACTCGCCTTGGTTGTAATGCAGTAGGTGAGGCTCAGGGTGAGAGGAGACTTTGGACATCTCTCTTGGAGAATGCTGGTATGGAGAGTGTGTGGGCCTAGACAGGCTGGTAGGTCTCGAATCCCGCTCCCCACTTTGCTTCCTCCCTTCTGGAGAGTAGGCAGATTGTTTATCTGGAGAACAAAGACAGCAGTGACTCATTTAAAATGAAAACAAAATTATTAGTACTTCTGTATTTATTTAAAAAAAAAAAAAAAAAAAAAAAAGTTTTTTAATGTCAATATTATAATTTTGACTGAATTCAGTGCCAAACAGAGTGGCGCTTAGCTGCAACACCTTTTGGTTTGGGATCAATGGCTGACCTCACAAGCGAGTCAAACATGGATAAAATCATGACTGGTATGCAATTCAAGGAACAAACAGGTTAACTCTCTTACTTGCTAGTTGAAAAACAATATATAATTCCAAACATCCAAAACCAGACTTTAGGTTCTGACCGGAGTATTTAGGAGCTCTAAACTGTGTCTCCCTTTGGACAGTCTGGACTGACTGCTCCCTAGAGAGAGGGTAGCTACAACACTGCACTTCTATCAATGGGGTGGGAGGATTGCATGAAGGGAATGCACAGATTAAGCATCAGGTCAGTGATTTCTTTCAAATTCTTTTGTGACATGTATGGTTTACCTCATCAGTGGCATGTGATTAACCAGATGACTAGATCAATGGCTGAAGCAGATGTATCAATGTCCATTACTGATGTCATTGCTGAATATTATAATTTAGGAAATACTAAAAAAAAAACTTAAATACATTCAATAACAAGTGTTTTGACTCTGGTGTCTTTTTCAATATCTTCAGTGTTGAAATGAGCTTTTCCTTGTGTACAGTAACTAGCGCCAAACACACTTGTGAGGTTAATAATGTCTGATAAGTGCAAAATCAGCATATGCACATTGCCCTTAATGGGTCCATTAAGAGATCCTTCACACGTTATCATTTGCTGGGGGAGTCCACATCATCCAGTGATAAAAGTACTGTATATGAATCAAAACTCCTTTGAATACTGATGACACTGAAAAAGACATCGGAGTCAAAACGCTTGTTATTGAATGTAATCTAAATGATGCACTATTGAGGGTATTCTTTAAAACATTAAGCACTAGCTTCTTAATTGGTTAATTCTAGCTCAACGCAAAGATGTGCGTTTCCTTGGTCATCCATGCTCTGACCAGTGCCGAGATGTATCACACACACACAACACAACAGTTCTAGCAGGTTAAAGGTTAGGCATTTCTCTCAGCATACAAGGGTTTTGCGAATTTGAAACTTGCAAATTAGTTTTGCTTTCGCAGTACATAAAAGGTGTAAAGAATAACCTACGGAATCCATGTAGCAGAGTCTGCAGCCATCTCTCGTTATCACTGATTTCTGTAGGGGACACAGACACAAGCTTCCTCTTCAATATGCATAGGTGTGGGTCACAAATTACATTCCAGCCACAACCAATATATATATACCAATATCTTTTACTTTAAACACAAGTCATTTATAAGGGAGTTTGTCTTAATTCTAGTAAGAAGTACAATGCTTGCTGGTGAACACACTGGCGCTGCAGTCGATATACAGTAGACTATTTCAATACACACACAGCTTCACATGTTATTATTGGGCTGAATGAATATGCTATTATTTACTATGAAGAGTAAACAGGAAAAAAAAAAACCTCAAGGAAATGGCTTGTTCAAAGAGCATCATTAGGGTTCATTTACTCAGAAATCACCAATAGAAATGTCACTGTGCTCTTAAGAGCCAGCTGTTCCCAGTGCTGCAGGTTGCTATGTTGAAAGGCTGTAACCAATAAGAAAATAAACAAAACAATAAAAAAATAAAACACACTATTCCTGTTATTTCCAGAAGAGGTATTATTTGCGCATCCTTTTTGTATAGTGACTTCAAATACCTAGAACACCATTAGTGAACTTGGTACACTTTGTGTGTGAGGAAAGCACCACAGTGCCAGCAGAAAAGCACACACCCCCAGAGGTTTCATTTCAGCGAGAAACAAACGTAAACTGGAAGTGAAACAAATCTCTTCTGGCCTAATTCAGTGAGGGTGCTGCAGCTACATCACTAGGCAGCACATTGGCCTTTTCACAGACAGCAACACACCAAAACTGCCTGCAAGGCTGAGTTACAAAATACCTCCCCTTTATTAATAGAAAACAGGGAAAAAAACACAACTCAAAAACTGAAAACCACTGCGTAATGAATGGCTAAATTAATAAATAAATAGAACAGTGAAAAAATATGCTGCTACCTTTTTCCAGTGAGATTTTATAGACATAAAAAAAACAAAGAACGACTGACTAAACTGGACGGCGTAACCAAGCTGGAATATCTACAGTAATATAATGCATGACAAAAACTACAGAAACAGATTTTCCAATATCAGCCTTAGGACCAAGAAGGACTTTTAAACCCCTGTAAGGAGAAAGCCTACTACTGTTATCTGCCTTTCAGCACCTACAATCGAAAAAAAATGTACTTATTTTGTTGTGCGAAGTAGGGTAAAGGGTTATGAGAGCAGGGAAGGGGAGTGGTTGTTACCTTCTCTGTCGCTGGGGGCTGCAGGGCTCCTGGTTTTGATCCGAGGGCTGTTGCTCAGCTGTTTCTCTCTTTCAGCCTGTTGCTGCTGCTGCTGCTTTATCGCTGCCTTATTCTCCTGCACAGATTCATGCACCATTGTAATTTGTTGCTGGTATAAGGCCAAGGCGTGGTGAGGAGCCTGAGGCTTGCCGCTGCGTGGCGCTCCCTGAAGGGACACCTCGGGCATCTGGCGAAACAGAAGAAAAAAAGCTCAACGCTAGCGCTGCAGAAGCCAATGTCACCCCAATTACTGCAAACTCCAGCATCGTAAAGGGGCTGCTTCCAGAGGCACAAGCAACTGAAGCTCTAACCTCCAGTTTGAATTAGTCCTACAGCAACGCTGCCACCGCACCTGGCTTCACTTATACCAGCCGCCAGAAACAAAACAAGAGTACTCCAGAGGAGCAGAGATTCTTCAGCAAACAATATTACTGCATTCTCATCTTCAGGGGCTGGTTGCTTAGACAATAAGAATAATACCTGGCTGTCATTCTGAAGCTGTTTATCATGTGGTGTTTTGCTAATGGTTTTCAGAGCCTCATACAGTAGCTTATGGGGCGTGTTCCTTAATACCCAACCCATCACAGCAGTTACTTTTTAATGAATCCGAGCCAAACTGCTACTTCATAAAAATGGAATAAAAGGAAGAACACAGGTGCTTGTTTATTTATTCATTTTCCCCCAGTTTCCTTATATTTTTTGACCAGTAGTAATGTATTGGTCATTCACTCACTGTGGTTTATTGTGGAATAATGCAGTATGTGATTTTGGTCTCACATGTGGTTGTGTACTGCTGCCTATGTCTGTTCCTATCCTGAGATCCCCACTGTTAAGGCTACTTCACCTCACCTGGAGGTGTTTTTACCTGGTTATTTCTTTTTTTAAACACTTACAATGGGAGGAATGGCTGCAGCCCGCTGTTTTAGCTGTTTCAGGTCCATCGGCTTCTGCAGCGGCGAGTTTATGACACTGTCGTGGGAGTAATTCAGCAGGCTTGGCCGAGGCGAGGTCATCCTAAATGAAACAGAAATCCTTCTGTTGGTATGGTATACAACACTCCAGTACTGAATCATAGGAACTACTGTTGGCATCACGATCCATTCTTTTAGGTGTGCTCCAGCTGGATAACAAGACCATGAAACACCAGGCAACTTCCACAAAGCGTTTCTGTCAGCTGAATGTGACATTTTCAAGCAGTTTTCATTGTTTCTCACAGCAAAATTGCCGACCTGTATACTGCTCAACGGACTTACATGATGAACATTGATGAAAAACAGCAGCTACATCCTACAGTAGTTGTTTGAAAGGCTGACAGAAAAAAAAGTTACTCACAAAATACACTGAACCTGGGAAAGACTCCAGGTTTATAATGTTCTCAATTCAGTACCAAGGACAAACAATTACAAGCTTGTTATACTGAACAATAAATGCCATTAGTTACAAATGAAGTTCAAATGCAGTTACTGTTTACTTTAACTACAGTTGTAGTTACAGAAAACACATGGCGTTCAGACAGGGTGTGTTGGGATGTTCTTGCCACCACGGAATGGATCAGACCTGTTTAAAGCCGTGCGATGAAACCATTGGATGTCTGCATCAGTAACAGGGCAGAACATGTCGAAGATTACATGGGCACACGACGACAAGCCACTCTCAACAAGACAGTAACACGGAGGAAAGTTACCATGCAACTGCAGCAAGTGAGCAATGACAATGTAAATACCGAGTAACAAATTAGGGAGATTTTTGAACTGCAACAACCAAAAAGTGTTCTGAAAAGTATTTGCATTAGGAGTGTGCCGATACTCGTGTTCGGAATTGCCTTTAAGAAGGGTTTATCGGCAGGTAATACACAACGTTCCCTTCCAATTGAGTTTTAAAACACGTTGTGCCATTGATTGGTACTTGGTTGTAGAGGTGAGGGGAGGACAGCTGTTCTTGTTTTGAAACACATTAATGAATGAATTGAATTAATTATTACCTGCTGATAAACACTTCAAGGCGTTTACGAGTGTCAGCACACCGCTAATAAAAAAAAGTTCTCTTCATCATAGCAGTCTGCGCAGCTAACCATTAGACAAGGTAAATGAGAAAACTCACGATTAAGGGGATGGTTTTGTCACAAAGTTCATGGAAATCGTGAATTTGAATAAAGGCTGTGAAATCGTGGACATGGATGTAAAAATACATTTAATTAGGCGCTTGCTTTATTTCCTTTGAAAAATAGTGTGTCATGCACTGAAAATGCAAATCTGCGCGTATCTGTAAATTGTTGGGTCATGTATGCACGCTGCATTTACGTGTAGCTCTAGGTCAGTGAATGAGATAGCTGAGCAAGCAAGCATGTAAATGGATGAGCTACAAGGACAAAAAAAATTGTGAGTGAGCTGTTTTCTGTAACGACAGAAGAACAGATGCATCACAGAACAGAAGTTTACCAACTTCCAGAGGCTTTCTTTACAACATGCTGTTTCAGAATCGTGGAAAACTCTCAAGCCTGGTTCATACTTCTGTCGCAGATGAATGCGATACGTCAGGCGCAGACAGCTATAAAAGCTGTGCAGCTTCACCGTTTGCTGTACGAAGGACGCATCATGTCGCAGCCCTTTTGACAGCGCAGTGGTCGCAGCTGTTGTTCATATTTTAAATACAGACTGCATTTGCGAAATTGGATACATTTACATTTAAGTAGATGTGCTGAGTTTTAAATATCAAGAATTAAAAAAAAAAAAAAAACATCTAAAGCAATGTCATTGGTACATGCGTTCTCTCAACCAAGAGATATTTGAGGTATTTTAGAACAGCAGGTGAAAGGTTTGACGATCTGTTAAGGCTGTACACCTTTCCCAAAAAGGACTGCCAGATTACGTAATTCTGACTTGTCACATAGTCAAACGCAATAGTCTTTATATTACTGTTTTTTTGGGGAACTATTTAAAAGCTCCTATGTATGCTGATGTAGCTAAAACTGTATCATTTGGTGACCTTTCCGGGAATTCCAAATCGTAACCTTACTCAAGATTGCCTCTGGCCTGCTGGTCCCCATATGCTAACAGAAATGTCAGCCTCTGAATCGCATGGCACCCTCACCTGGCAGATTGCCAGCTTTTAATTGTTACACAACGTACACTCTGCTCTGTCAAAATGGATCAATCTCCCCAGAAGCATGGCTCGTCCTAACTCTCCTTTACTCTCTCCCTCTATAAACAAATCCATTATGTATTTTGTAGGGCATCCCTTATTATTATAGAAGATATGTTCTTGTGTAGTTTGGGAGACTAGATACTCAAACTGTGGGAAATTATTTCTGTTATAAATGCAAAAGGATTAAAAAATGATGACTGAACTTCTACAAACGTAAAAAACAGTTGTTGATTTTTTTTTTATTTTATTTTTTTAAATAGAATAAAGTCTATGCACCAGGTGACAGCTATACAAGATTGCAACCACTGAAACTGTGGACTTGCCACATACTGTTTGAGGTGAGGCTGTCATTAACATCACACTACTATGTGAATAAGGGTCAGACATGTGGCATGTACATGCTTTCCAAGTTTCCAGATAAGAGAACAGGAGACCAGCGGTCAATGGCCTGCTTCAGGACTGTTGCATGGTTTCCACCAGCTTTAAAGTGTAATCTCGACAGGGAGCGAAATGTGGGACATTAACACAGAATACGCTACATGGACAGAAACATTTTAGAAAGACGAGAACTGCCGGATGTCTCAGATAGTTACGTAACAGAAATTGCATTGAAATCAGCATTAGCTGGTACATCTCATTGCTGGCACCTAACAGCCTACTACCTATATACAGTCTGCCCTTACCTGTTCTTGTCTGAGGTATCCGGCTCCTCTACTTCATCTGCACTGCAGGTGGCGCTAGAGTCACTGTCCGTGTTCGCACCAGCCTTGTGTCCATGCTGGTTTTCCACTTTCATAGCCTTGGCTGTCCTTTTGCCTGCCTCAATATCCACTGCTGGTTTCTTATCTGTAGAGTCTGATTGCTGCTCCTTTGAGTCCTCAGAGGCCTCACTCTTAATGAGGTCTTCTTTGAGAGTCTCCTCGACTTCCACTTTCACCTTGTTCTGCTCCTTAGGCTTGCTGCTCTGAGCACAGGCCTTGTCTGGAATTCTATGGGGCTCTCCTGCAGCAGTGTCGTCTGATCCAGCACTGGGTCCAGCGCTGTTTTCTACTACAGCTCCAGGAGCTGACTTGGGCCTGTTACCTTCATTGTTGTTGTCTTTGGTTTTGCTGTCCTCTGAAGACCTGGGAGATGATAGGCTTTCTGTGTCTGAGCTATTATTGGCTGCACCTAAAATAAAAGGAAAACATATTAGGACATATAAACAAGGCAGGATATTACACTTATTTTCATTACGTATAAAGAGCTAGTGCAAAAATTTCTGAAGGAAAGAGAGACAGCACTGGATACAGGTGGTTACTAAGCCAATGTACGGTTCCTGTAGCTATACTTTTTTTTTTTTTTTTTTTTTTTGAAGCTGTGTTTATTAAAAAATAATGAAAGATGAGGGATGTCTAGCCCTGGATAGGCCCTACGCAAATTTCCTCACAAAGCTCCTGCAAAACTACACAATACATCTCTGACAGGCAGTGACATCCTTTTACATTACAGCATTTTAAAAAGAGCCTTCTGATAAATTCTTCCAATTACCATTACCTCATAGTCCAGCGACTCAATGATTCTGTGGCCACCTCTCCATGCAGCAGCCTATAATCGCGGTACAATTTGAAGATACCATTCTGAATTAAAATGATTTCCCACTGGCCCTTCAGCTACGAAGGTGAACTCGACCCTCTCCCACCCTCCTTTGCTGCGAAGGTCGTACCCTCTGCGTCCTCGGCCATCTCCTCCTCGTTGCCGCTGGCCCCTGACACCTCCATCTCCTCCTCCTCTGTCACGGACGGGGCCTCCTCGCTCTGCACCGCCGCTGCGTTCTTCTTCTTCCGACGGGCGTTGCGCTCCTTCTCCTGCGGCACAGAACACCCCCCCGTGTTAAGCTGCTGTTACAATCAAGTTCAGGGCTCTTTAGGTCTAGTTTGCTGCCGTAGATGCATGCAACCTAGGCTTGCAGGGTCTCTCTACAGAAAGAAGAGCCAGCACCATGGGTCAATTTTCCTTTAGTTTGTCTGGCAACGGACTAGATGGCCTAAATTGCTGTCATATCAGCAGAGACAACTGAATAAACCAAGTTGTATCCAGGCATGTAAAATGCCAGCTTGGAAAACTCCAGGAACCTCTATGGGCATTGTAATATGTAGTCTACACATCCACAATAAAAAAAACCTGTACATAATGTGTTATACAGTACAGTACAACGGTCTTACCACTTTCATTTTGTGTTGCTGCAGAATTTCATCCAGTTTCTGCCTCTTCTTGTAGTTAAAGTAGAAGTTCTTGCACTGAGACACAGTTTTGGAGCCCACCATTTTGGCAATAGCAGACCAATTTCTGCCATGCTGAAGAAGGCCTAGTGAAACATTAAAATCAGGAGATTTAGAACATGGGCGGAGACTACCAAACAATAAGGACTAAAATGTGACTATAACGATATATCTGTTCACCAGTATGATAAAACATTTACAACAGTGCATCTGATAATATATATATATATATATATATATATATATATATATATATATATATATATATATATATATATATATATATATATATATAATAGTGATATAATATAAAACACAGAGTTTATAGATTTAGTGTGTCGACTCTTATACAATGGAATATGTGACAAGATTGGAGTAAAACAGAAATGGTCTTTAAATTGTACTTTAACATATATAATGATATATGGACTTATTGTTGTTGTTGTTGTTATTATTATTATATATTATGAGATAATAATAATAATAATAATAATAATAATAATAAAATTAAATGCTGCAGTATATGAAGTAGCTAGCAGAGTGGAAAAGGTTAACCTGGCTCATGATGGGGGATGTCTCTGTAAATCATTTGCTTGTTACAGCCCAATAGCTCCGTCTCGTACAAAAAGGTACAGATAAGATAGCTGGTCTGATTACTAAACTAACAAAAGCACAAGATACACAGACAGCAAGGCAACTGCGCAAACCACTGCTTACCAACCACTCGTACAGTACAAAACTTTAACAGACATCTAAAAGCAGTAAAGGAAACATTCTGTGTACTGGTAGTCCAGACCACAGTCCATTTCATTGACCACAGTCCATTCCATTGACCACAGTCCATTTTGCTGAAATAGCTACTGTACTTTTATACTTATTTCATGGGAATATAATACTTTAGAAAACTGCACAATTGAAAAAATAATAAAAGAAGTCTAAAGACTGTAATCACATTCACCCTGAGGAATAAAACAGCAGACAGCACGAGGAAACCCCAAGCTTAACGTCAAGAACACAAACACATTTTTGCATTCAAAACCAGATTTTTAATCTCCTGGGTTGGTCAATGTTGGTTCTACAGTACATAACACAAGCCAAAATCCCAGCTAACTTAAAAGCACCTCCCACAGACAGTCACACGTCTTCTTTTTTTCCTTTCCAATACAGTGTAAATGCATGGCACAGTTATAATCTTCTGACCCACAGGGTAAGACATTACATCCTTGATTACATCTCTAAATGCTAAACCTTTTTATCTTGTAGAATCCTGTAAATGCTTCACACTAACACAGATAAGGAGATATATACACACACACACACCAATCCAAAAGAAAAGAAAAAAAAGGAAGCTCCAGTTCCCAACAGGACATAAAGTTATATTTCCCAATCCACTCAATCCCGGTGTCCACAGCTCACATGCGTTCCATTCTTTCCACCCCTATCGCCTTCAGAAGAAAAGTTGCCATAGGCCAGATCTTCAATGCAACACGTTATCAGCGAGCAAATACTTAAATATTGAGCTCAAACAGCCCTAGACCCGCAGGCCCCGCCAGCAAGGGCAACACAGACGACACTTGAGAAGCTGTGAAAGGCACATGCAGCAGTCGCGCATACTTCCCAGCGCGGGCCTGTGGCGATAAACACAGCACCCCTTTCACAGCTGCAGCGGGACTTCAGAAGTAGTATCTGCTCTCTGCTCAGTATTCTGTGCCTCCTTTGTCATCCTCTGCCACTGATCTGATGACTACGAGCGGGTACCAGAATACCACTTTCAAAGCCCCGTCCCTACCAAGTAAATAAGGCGGAGAGAGAGAGAGAGAGAGAGAGAGAGAGAGAGAGAGAGAGAGAGAGAGAGGAGAGAGAGACAGAGACTGCCTGGCAGCGTTGCAGGAAACCTGCCAGCTAAAGAAGGATTGATGCCGTTGCTATGCAAAGGAGCAGTACATTCTAATCTTTCCCCTGGCTGACCCCGCGTCTCATCTTGTCTGAATGTGACCGCTAGACTGAGCATTAATATCAGGGAGAGTGGCACCGATCCAGGTTGGCAGGGCTGCGGGAGGCTTGGCACTGGTTTTGCCCCCATGCCTCTAAACACACATCACACATTCTGAACGTCAGCGAGGCGAAACGATTGGCAGGATTCACTCAACTGAGCCGAAACTCCTTCAGTTTCTATAGAACAAGGCAGGAGCTGATTATCTGACTGTATTTCACTCGGGAACAGCTTGACAGATTAGATGACTTACATAAAAGGAAGTCAAGGTGCATCACGTTTATCATGCTTTTTGTTTAGAGAAAGCATTTCACTATGAAAAGCCACTGCTGTGTCTATCTTTTGAGGACATTTAACAGCACCTGACAAGTGTGTTAGGTTTTGAAAGGAAATGAGGCACCAACACACTTATTATACCGAAATAGACAGTACCTACATACAAGCACCTCTATTCAACAGCATTTACAAAACAGGTCAACTTAGTTAAGGGGAAATAGAGAGAACAATCTATCAAGCCGCTTCAAATTATACATTACAATCACATATGCAAAATGTACATTATGTGAACAGTGAGAGGAAACTCAATAAACGAAGGAGCCAATGCACATTTACCCTCTTCTAGCGTTAGAATAAAAGTTTGGCTGAACTAGCCAGTAATCCACTTAGCCTCATATGAAAGTCAGCTCTTTATAAAACGCCAGTACATTAGCTCCTCTGTGCAATGCCAGCTGTAGTACAAACTAAACAAATGCCAAGCCAAGGTTAACCCTTCAACCAGTTACACATTTACCGTTGAGTCCTTGTTTAACACCATTAAACAAATAGGGCCATACACTATAGCCTTCAATGACTTCCTAAAAAGACCTTGAATTATACTACTGTTAGGTTATATTATTATATGGCTAAACAGTGTTTTTCCTTCATTGAAAAAAATAAAATACTCAAAGTTGCAACCTGGATTCCATTGCTACACTCAATAGCATCTCAAAAGCATTCAGAGCTGCACAATGCAGATAGGCGTGACTTACACAAAAAAAGAGAACATGCTGAACACTGTATAATATATCCGGCATCTACTTTACCATGAGGCTAGTTTGCCAGCCTGCTATTAGGAACAAGATGCCAAATCCACAAGCCCCTCAATAAAACCTAAACAAAATGTGAATACTTGTTTCCAGAATCACCCAAGTGGAAACTACTGTCTGTGACAATACATGTATCTTTTAATTTTATCCTATTTATAGAAGCCAACCCTCCATTCATCCACTGCAGTTATATAAAAACCTTTATACAGATCCAGGTCATCGCTCTGCCTGCTGCAGAACTAATCTAGGATCTGGGACTGAAGCCTGTTAATCTCCCCTAGGAGAAAGGAATTGAAAACATTACCATGAATTAAAAGGGGCTTGTTTCTAATGATGACATACTGTAGGGAGGGACTGCACTGCACCCACCGTAAATAACACAGACACTTCTGCTGGGAAGCCCAATACATCTCATTAGGTGCTCTAATGGTGAAGAAGTGACCATGTTTCTCAAGTCTTACATGGGCGTGTAACTTATAACCGTTCTTTAAAAGCGTACAACGTTTTAAAAGCTCCTTGAAAAGTACAGACTATACGAAACAGTCCCATTAAAGCTTTAAAAATGGAACAGACGTTATTTATATGATATTCCCCTGGATCACGCAATGTAGATTACTGACCCATTTATTAACATTTCTACTTCTAATGTAGTGAAACGAGATCTGCAGCTCAAATCTGACTCACACCTTAGGGCAGCAGTATTGAGATCTGCCGCTGTTTCTACCATTACAAGAATACCCTGATACCCCAATAACAGCAAAAGGTATAGATATGTTACTACTGTGAAACTGTATTTGGATTCAAATACATTTGTGACCGAAATGTCAAAATTGAGATATACTGGATGCAACTTAAACTCAAATAGTCTGTCCGAAATGCAAAATCCACTCATCTTTTTTTAAAAAGGAAAAGGAAACGGTTTACGTTTTAAACTAGAACTGGAGCAAAAGCTTATTGAATGGATTCATCCGGTTTACTCCACGATCGCAGGTGGATATCGGCTTTTTGAGTAAACTGGAACTGATTTTCTTTTTACAGAAATATAGTGCAGATTACAGTCAGTGCTTCTGGCAAGAACCTTGGGTTCCAGAAGCAGTGTCTTCAGTCACATATTAGAATTGAAAATAAAATAATAAAATAGGGCATTCGCCGAGCAAGGGAAAACAAAGAAAAAAGGAGCACGGCACACTAATCTAGAAAGTAAAACACAGATCACTGAACGGCAGACTGAGACTGCCATGCTCGCTCCAGTCAGAAGAGGCGAGGCAACAATAAGACACATTTGTACCTTTTTTGGCAGTATCCATTTCCTCCTCTGTCCAGCGAGAGCTTTCATTCATCTCCAGATTAGCTGGAAAGCAAATCAGAGTCACATGTAAGAAAACATGAGCAAACAACTGCAGATTTACTCACACACACAGCTATTCATCTGCTCCAGGTTTAATCAAGTAAACACCATTTAGCGGGAAGCCCACACCAAGTTCAGTTAATCATTAGTTATTACAAGCATGCTTTTATTCCATAGCATGTCTAGGTTCAGTGTATCCCGGTCACAATCCCACCAGGGAAAACACTACAACCCTCTCAAATCCATGTATACCAAACATAAATAAGAAAATGTACAAAACGAGAGGAGGGCAATTCGGCCCGGCAATGCTTGTTCTGTTTCCAGGAGCCTGTTGATCTCTGACCACTTCCTTCTCCCATGTTATCTGAGACTCGGAGCATGTTTGTGATACTAAATTGCTTATTCAGCTTGTACAGCTGAGTGCAGATGGCTCAATAATTGTCGATAGACATATGCGTCCACCTGTGGGAAGATGTGCGTACTGCTATAATCCACTGGGTACATTTAAAGACAACTGGGGGGATGGGGGACGGACCTATATAATACATGGATATAAATATAATTAAACAAATACATGCTTCCTGAAATGCAAAACCAATTACTGACAGCCCTTGAATGCTTTACAGTTTATGAAAATCAAGGGACGTGGGATGCACTATCCACAAAAAACAAAAAAGAATGTTTCCCCTGCCCGCAGCCAATTACAGTTAATATTACAAAAATATTGCCTGTGGTATGAGCGAAAAACCGGGAGCCAAGAATTTCTGGTTTCAAATCCCTGACTGCCAATACGCATCCTCCTAGGAGACCTTGAATTACGTTTCTTTAACTTTGTATTCCTTGGCGCCTTCAAGCTTTTAAACCAGGAACAAACAGAACTCACAAAAAGCGTGTGTATGTGTGTGTGTGTGTGTGTGTGTGTGTGTATGGAAACAAACAGTGAAAACGTTAAAAGAAGTAAGTCTCCAGTTCTTGCTACAACCCTGGTCAAAAATGAAGTTTCCAGTTTGAACTGCCATTAAGGTTCCCCTACCATATATTCAAAACCCCCCAAAAAAACACAGGTAATCCCCAGTTAGTCACAGTTACAGATAACTGCATAACAACTGTGTAGGTGGAAGTCGATTCTCAGACAAACCAACACAGCACAGGCACTGTTCTACCTCTGCCTGTTTACCTGAAAGGACAAAAGCACCTGTATTTTTAAGCAGGAAACTGGGAGAGGAGTGTGGCCCTCCTTGGGGTTTGGACCAGCTGAGCCCCTAACACAGCTGCTAAGCTCCCCTCACTCAGACTGGCTTTGTCAGGCACTAGCTGTAGGGGAGTCTGCAACTGTACTGGCCAGTCACTCTGCCTCTCATCACACAAAGCCAAGGGGCAGACAGAGTGCTGAGACACAAAAGAGCAACATGCAGAGCAGAACTCAAGTGAACTCTGTGCATGACTGGCTTTAAGACAAGCAGTCTCTAATTATGTTTTTTATTATAAGTCTTTTATTATATTCTCCCTCTGAGGCAAATCATTAGCTACGAGTAACAAACCACTGCCAAGGTGGATACATTGTTTGTAGGTTTGGATTTAAGGAAAGGCAACAGCGGCTCACATCTTTGGATGGGAATTTACAACAGTTGGCCCAACATCCTACATTGACAGGCCCTCCCCACCCATGAGAAATGCTATATCCAAAATATCTGACAATACACGGTTCAGTACAGTGTTTGCGGTAAAATATAATATTTACAGCATTTGTTTAAGCAAATTAATTTCTAACATGCCAAAGTTTGCTACTCAAAACTAGAAATATAGAACACTAAATGTTAACAGCATTAAATTTGAAATAAGCACAATAATATTAGTAATAACAACAATAATAAATTACCAGTACTAGAGGCTGAGAGAGTTGTCTCACGCGTACTAGTGGAAAATGAAAATAAATCTTTCAATCATCGTTGTAAGAAAAACTTGGAATCTTGTCGGGGCTTCCTCCGAGGACTGGAGCTGTGCACCTCGCCCACGGCCTTTTCTTGAGAGCTGCTCATGTTTCCTTAGTCTCGGGCTGGTACTTCCCCTCACATGAGCCTCAGACAAAGAACAAGATCCAACCACACGGCTCTCTGGTTTTCACTATTACTCATTGTGTAATCCTGTTAGTCACTGCGCAAGCTAAGCAGGGCACTAACGGCTATACAATGCCTTCCTTATGTGTTGTATCTTTACATCTATCTAAACCACTAGCAAACTGAAGGCGGCAAGAGACTAAACTTTTCTTATACCATTACTATTATAAACATATGGTAGTCTACTACTGTACTTAACGTGTGCTTGCAGATTTGAGGCACTGAAAGCATAGCTTCAATTACCAAGTTCGTTGTTGAGCGGTGGCGTGGCGGCCTCCTCGTTCTCATTGGCCATCGAGCGAGTGATGCGCCCCTTGCGTCGCCCTTGGCTGTTGGCGGTCCGGCGGCCCTTGAAGGCGACAGTGGGCTCCTTGTCCTCCCCTTCCTCTCCTGAGGTGTCCCCGCTTCTGTCCCTGAGAAACCCAAGCAGAGGTGGGGTCAGAGCACTGGAACAGGAAGCATTTCAACAGACACACTTCAACTGTGTTGTCTTCTAGTCAACTGTAAAACCTCACAAACAAAGCTCTGCCCGCTCACAGCCATAAACATGTTTCTCTATAGTGCCGTCAACCGTTTTATTCAGTTATTTATTTAACCTGTTCACGTACGTCTCTCAAGAGAGTCTTGTCACTTCACAAAACTGTATGTCACTCAATATGCAATAACAATATACCTAATCAAGGTCAAGAAGATTTCTTTTAAAAATGTACTTGTTCCAAGGGAAATAAAAACTGAAAAGAAACAGCAATAAAGAAATAACTTGACAGAGTTTTACAGAAAGGACCTTCAAGCAGCTTTTTGCAATTTTTGCAACAGACACAACCAGCCAGCTGACAGCAAAGCTTTTCCAAATTCATCATTGCCGGCTCCTAATTAATCTTTGTGAAAGAAACCTGCTGCTGAACTTCAGGCTAAACTAAATATAGCTGAGCCAGATGCTGCAGAGACTGAACCAGGGTGCCAGGGCCCGCTCTGGACCTCACTACACATCAGTTCCTTTAGGAGGTGTTGTATGCTTCCCTGCTGCACCGAAGACCTGCTGTAGGGAATGGAAGAGCATCACGACTTGTGCTCAGCACACTGCGTCTTTTGCAACCAGCATTGCCTTCAGTACCTTTGTGGATATACACATTTTTTAAAATTTTATTTTTTATTATTTTTTTAGGTGCACAGCAGTTAAACCACCTTTTTCTCATAATTAAATATTATATTGCTTATTGAGGTTTTAGTGACTACTACGACTACAACTACTACTACTAATAATAATAATAATAATAATAATAATAATAATAATAATAATAATAAACCCAACAATATTACATAGAGTTATGTATGATTGGTCAGTAGCAGATTTCAGTCCTTCTGTCTCTCTCTAGTTCGGTCTGCTCCTGCTTGCTCTGACTCAAGTCTGATGGAAATATAAAGTGTATGACCTAAAACATTCCTCTGGCACCAAGCACTGGCAGAAACAAAACAGTTCCCTCACATTTGAGCTGAAGTGCGCAGAAACTCAGAAACAGCTGCAGCAGTTGGAGCAGTGTGCGTATCGCATTGTTTAGACTAAAAAGGACTTTCTTTGGAGAACACGTCTCTGCCCTGGGGACTGGGTGTGTGAAAATAATCTTAATTGGACTCTGTGCCCATGGAACGCTATATTGGGGAAACAAAACCGAGAGCCGCCCAGGAAATGGAAAACACAGGCCAGTTTCCCAAAAACTCTGCTGGCACTTAGCAGGCTGCTAGTTAGTAAGCTAAATTATTGTTATTTGTTTTAAAAAAACAGTTTTCATGACAGAAAAATAAAGTTCAGTAAAAATCAACTCAGCAAGTCTATATGACTAAAGAATAAATGCGTTACTTTCTTTAAAAACATTTTTTTTTTTAATGGAAGTGAATTAGATTTAGCAGACTGCTACCTAGAACTGCTTTGTGAAAATAGCCCCAGGAAACTAAATGACATTAAAATGTACTTTAAGAAACACAGAATTGTAATAATACCTTGATACTTTGATAAGGAAGTACAAAAGGAGGTTACTGACCATGGTTACCCCAAATGGAAAAGCTCGGCACTTACTTTAGAGGGTCATCTTTGTCGTTGTCTAGCTCCGCTTTCTCCTCCTCCTTCTCTCCCTCTTTCTCCTTCTCATCCTTCTCTTCCTGGCTGCTGCGGCCCACTTGCTGTGGCTGGTGCTGCTGCTGCTGCTGCTGCTGCTGCAAACACAGAGCAATGAATTGATGGGAGTTCGAAACCTGCATGCTTATAGGTGGTCCGTAACCCTTGGTAACCTGCCTGAATCCTCATTGGCAAAAGGTGAAAGTAATATTAAAAATAGCTTCTTTTTTTTTCCCCCAAAGAAACCCTTAAAATACCTTTAAAAATAAATCAAATCATGCAAGCAAGTAGAAATTGAATTTCCAAGGGTGTCAGCCAAGAAGTACTTCTTCCTGCAGTGCAGGTATTATTGCTGAAATAAAAAGCACAGAAAGTTGAACGGCTGCTACACAGCATTTATAGTAAACGCACAGTAAAAACAAATTCTATTTTTTTTTTTTTCACAACTCGTTTTCAGAGAAGAGTAACATGTACTCACAGCATACTTAACTGATTATTGTAAGTGTGCAAACATCCACGATTATCCTGGTAGGCCAGTGCACAACAGAAAGAGATATGATCGTAGTCCCACAACCATGTTCATTAATACACCAGAATAGAATAATCTATCTGTTTACAACTGCACAATCTTCCACAATTTAGCCCAATGTGCATTTCTATACTTCCACACAGTTCTGTTTGTTTACAGCGCCCTAATATAGTTTCAGGAGTAGCTTACTCAAACCCCCTCCTGCCTTTGAAACCCAAAAAGATTTACCAATGTAAACCCAACAGCAACACTCCTGACCCTACAGTATCTTCAAAGACAGGAGGTTATAACAACCCTCAAGTTATCCAAGTATCTTCTAAGGCATTCCAAGGCTCTACCTGTTTATCAGCGCTTGATTATCTTTCCACGAGTCTACAAACTAGTGTCATTTGCGCTCAGTGCGCAAGCCTCCTTCCCGGGGTTCGAGAGTCTCGCGCAGCACAAATAAATCCCTGTTTGTCAATCCTCGTTCCCTGCTGCTGGAAGGAGAACCGAGGATCATTTTTTAAATGTTCTTGGCACTGGCACAGCTTCTTACTGGGGGAGAAAGCAGGCTCTGTGGAACAAGAAAGAGGACCTCTGCGAATCTCTATTCCCAGTCCAGGGGAAGCACACAGGCATGTCTCTGCTTTGGTTAAAATCTCAGCAGCTCCTGCTGTACTTACTTTTCAAAGACAAAAAAACACACTTAAGGGACTCGCACACACTGTTCGAGTTTTGTAAGTCATGTACTTTTAATGATTTCATTCAGACCGGCGGTAAACAATGAAGAAAAATAAACAAAAAATACTGACCCCTTATCTTTGACGCTCCAAAACAAGGTCACATTTGGAGAACTCTCCAGTACTAAAGGAAGCCTCTGTGATCTCTTCATAAGAAACTAACTTAAATAGCTAGACTTTCCTGCAGTCATTTATGGCTTCTGCCTAAAAATTAAGTAACTGCCCAAAAAACACAAAACAGCAGCTGCAAAAGTTAAAACTCCACAATATGTTTGTTCAATTATTAAAAACAATCAGACAAAAAAAACAATGTTGCCTGGAGAGACAGCCAGCCAAGCCTGCCTCCGTGTATCTTGTGTCTGCTGAAAGGTTATCCCAGGCCAGCACGATGATATAAACAGAACACCACGCAGGCAGGGCAGGATGCACGGTGCTACCTAGAGAGCTGGCATATACTAAAAGTAGGAGGTCTTCTAAAATGCTTTCCTTAATGTTTCTGCCTCCAATGTTTTATGAAGCTTATCTCCTCGGTCTCGATGTTATGAAATGAAATGACAAGGTATTCGGCCAAAGGAGCTACATTAACTGTGCCAAATCTGCCCTGCAAAAGAGCCTGCTCCCTAGGCACCGAATGGGTTAAAACAACAACAATCTCATTCTGAACGAACAAGCTCCACCCACCTTCTCTTCCATGGGCTCTGTAAGTGCCAGCAGCACCCCAGAGTTCAGCAAAGCAGCCGAGTGTTCACTGAGAGAAGCCGCTGGGCCAAGCCTGTGCTGCTTGCAGTCTCTCATCACTCCCGATCAAACTGATTTTTTTTTTTTCCCCTTGTCTTGGTGCTTTGCGTATCGTCGCCGTCAACTAACCAGGGCATTCCAGTTATGATTTAGCAATTTACTGGAACATCGAAGCAGCTTTAAAGCTAGGCTATGATTCATAGTCTAAAAACCACACACAACTGTCACAACCCAAACCACATTATTGGTTGGCTGGCTGGCTCTCTGGGAGGTGATTAATCCTCAGGGACACACAGTTTGAAGTTGCTGTAAAGCGCGTTTCTCTGTTATTTTTACATTTCAAAATCGGGCAGCCACCCACACACGTGCATACAAGTACATATGATGGAAATTAAAACCTTCTCTGTGCCCAGTTTAAATCTGTTCCAGATTGTGACTCATTACTCAGTGCTTAACCCCTAACCGAGATCTCTCAGTCGCACCACCTGGAACCTTATGATATTGTTTTGTTTAGTTTTTTTCTTCATGTTTTGGACACTCATTTCCAGTTTAAACGTTAGGTCATCTTACATTGATGTTTTTATTTACGAAGCGTTACGAAACATTACTATGTTACTTGAAGACATACACTTCCATATGAAGTCATATTTATGCCCCCACTTTTTAGCCTTCCAAAACCGTACTTATAAAATTCCACCCAGTGTCTCTGAATAGGTCAAAATGTGGAACCAAAGGCATGTGTCTGTCACACAATACGCAAACAGGGTAACCTTACGGTGACCTTTTTTTCTTTTGGTGCTGGCAATCGTTTAAATGGATAAAGGATTAAAATATATATACAGCTTCAATGAGAGCGCAAGTGATTATGCTATCTTTCTGAAGGTGATACCTTTCAATTCTGCCACAAAGGGTTTGTTGCAAGAGTGTGTTGGTCATACATAATCTGGGCAAGGGCAATCTAAGTAAAGTGTGTACGCAGTGATCTCAGATGCACAGCGATACCGTAGGAAAGAGAACAGAGTGCAAGCAGTGCTTCTGCCTGGTGAGCTAGTAAACCTTCTGTAACTGCAGGGGGGCTTACTGTGAAAGCATGTGGCACCTACCCCAAACTGCTATTAAAAACTCCACTGAGGAAAACGTTCCAAAAATCAGATTACAGCTCAAAAGAGAAAGCTTCTTTAAACACAAAAGCAGTTGCTCAAGTGTTTCAACCCTTATCGGATGGTGAGCTTTTTTTAAGGGTTGTGTCGGAACAAGGTCCATTATCTTTTCCTACATACGAATCCTTATCTCCTCGATCCTACAAATCAGAGCAGGCTCGTCTACTGCTTGCATATAATCGCTAGCGCTTCCTTGATCTCTTATCTCGGAAAGCTTTAAAATGTTAATGGTTCATCAGGAAGGTTTGATATCCGCAACTTCTTCTGGGATGGGGATTTTCCGGGACATCTATCCAATGAAATCTAAAAACCACAAAAAAAAAAAAAAAAAAACCCAAAACAAAACAAAAAGTCTTCTGGGAAAATCCGTCCAGAAATTCACAATGTGTTACACATCTAGACCCAAGGGGCTCCTTTTATTGGCCTGCAGTCACACTGCCTTAGGAGTAAGATCTTATCAGATCTCTGAAGCTAAACAGGGTTGTGTCTGGATAACACTTCCATGGAAGACAGACATTCCCTCCATCTATCTCCCAATTCTGACACAAGTGCGGTAAAGAAAATCACAACCCAGTTTTAGCACAACTCGTTTTCTCAACATCAGTAATAATGAAAGCGTGACATTAAGCCTATGTCTGTAAGTAAAAGACAGGTGCATCTCCTTATATCCCCCAGATTCTCATACCTCTGAAGAACAGAAGAATGTCCTAACCAAGTTTCAGAGCATACTTAGAAGGATAAGATGCTCCAAATTGACATAAAAATAAGAGCCTGAACTTAACATTTCCACCAGCAACTGGGACTGAGAAATACATACGAGAAACATGCTGAGAGAGGCTGCTGCTGCTTCAAAACCCGTACAGATGCAAAACACTGTCAGCCTCACGAGTTTCAGAGTATTTCAACTTCAGCAGTGGAAATGGGTTTACAACCACTCCAAAAACACAGTATGCAAACCAGCATGGCTATACTGCAGAGTTCTACAAATCAACACTAACGCTACCCTATACAACCCTTTAGAACTACAGCCTTCCCTCATCACAGTGGCGTGCACGGATCCTCCCGCTAGCAGACTTGCCACCTGAAGGCTACCTGCAGGGTCCTCCCTAGGCTACTGTCTTCAAAGTCCTACCCCAGGCTAATAACCAATCAGGTTCACTATAGCGAATGAGCAAAATGTGAATGATTTTCATTGGCCACGCCTGGAAAGCTCTGCTTCCCTGCCCTCTAGTCATTGCTTCCTTGAAGTCACCGGAGATGTTCAGCAATATTACTCAACCTTTACGGAATTACCATGGACTAGTGTGGTAAACACAGAGAGCTGACAACTTTAGTGACTGAAAGAGCATAGGACCTTAATACGGTCACCCCTAGAAAGGGGTACGGTCACCCCTTTGCGTCTTTTTCAGTGTCATATTGAATAACCTTGTTCTGTTCAGGGATTCTTATTCCAGTTCTACATTTTGTTTTTGCATGTGTTCTGCAATGGCTGAACTGGTCATTTTCTTTCTTTTTTCTTATTGTATAGCGAGGGGTATAGTCCTAGCTTCTGGAATGTACAGTATGTCTTACACAGACGATAGGCTATTTTTTTTTCTACCACTTCGGCTTTTTAGTTCATTTCAGCCACAGATAGAAATAAACTCACAGCAAACCGCTGAAAGGTGTTGACGTCAAAGATGTTTACACTCTTCAAGAATTGGTTTGAGAAGCCACAGCCTTGCTTGGCAATGGTTTTATTTTTGCTACATTCTTAACATCATTTTCTGAATAATTCTGCAAACCAGTTATGAAGAAGCTGTACATTATCTGTCTGAGACTGTTAACTGATCACTATATCACTGACTTGCACACAATTTAAAAAAATAATAATCCATACATATTCTTTTACCAGAGATGCAAGACAAAAAAAAAAAAAAAAAAAACAGATCTAGGTTTTTTTTTTTTCTCTGACGTTTGCATCCAAACAGATCAATACAGACATCAAAGCCTGTTTGTTAAGACGGAGGATATTTAATGTTCCTTGGAGGTCACTGGCACTAAAACATACAAAAATCGTTACAGCCGCCAGCCTCACTATCAGGTTTTTACTTGCAACCTTCTCTCTCTGTCACAGACAGTTAATAGTTCTTGAGAGTTTCTAAATGAGCAAGTGTTAACGTCACCTTCTCTGAGATAATGCACCTTCGCTGCTCATAATGTGCTTACTGAAGCACTAGAGAGCGGTTATCTATTGAATGTGGGAGGTGCCATAGGAAGACCAGCCTCCTCCATCAGTTAGTAACTCATCCTTATGAGTTATCCTTATTTAAATGTGGATATAGTGCTGTATCGATGTATTGCCACATCACAAATTAATCTGTGACTGTACATTTGACTCCGTACCCAGACATACATTCGGTTTGCATGATGCTCCAATGTTATTTTTTCTTTTTAAATTATAAAAATCACGTTTGCGGAACTCATCCAGCACATTTTATACTGTGTAGAGATGTCATCTCATGCATAGAAAACACGGATCAATTACAAAGTTAAACACTATGTTTATTAGCAGTTCATGGCAACTATATCAGTTATATAGTCAGCAATACGTCACCTGGAGGGTGTTTTATTAGAAAATGCTTCATTACGCAGTTTCAGCAGACATAAACTGCGGGAGATGTCACATCTTATACAATAAGAGCCATGGCACACACATACCATAATCACTTATAGTAAGTGTTATGTGAGCTACGTTTTCTGTAGTAGATTCTTACAATTCATATACAAAAAAAACCCACTCGCCAAAATAGAGAACCATACAGGAAGCCAAATCCTACTGGGTGGTGAAACGGAATCTCAAAAACGATTCAAATGAGTTCAAGAAAAGAAAATGGCAACTACCTGGCTCCTTCCGCGCCGGCGATAGTTTCTTCTCACAATGTTTTTGTAATTTTCATTTTTCTTGGTAATATAGTAAAACAGGACGCAGTCAGCCACAGTCTGAAACAAAGAACATGCATTTTTAAGATCTATATCGCATATACAGACAGACTATACAGTACAGTACACAGATACAATACATTCGGTAGTCAAATCTGCACACACTGTTGGGATGTATACAGCTTTTGCTATGTTTGGTGCAGTTTCACCTCGTTATGGTCATGCAGATTTTTATGACTGAAGGAACAAAAATCAATCAGAGAGGCTAACAAACTGTGAAAAGACTTAATGTGAACTAACTAACTAACTTTCAGCTGCTGCCTCTACCCATTTGAAGTTGCAAACCCACACCGTTCGGCACACCCTTAGAACACTTCAGATAAGAGAGATGAACACGAGGAGCACGGTCTCCTCAGGGCTCGCTTCTATTTACACCTAATCAAATACTCCCGCCACAGAGAGCTCTGCTCGCATCATCTCCCAAAAGGACCTTCGAAGTGCTAAAGCATGAATCTGCCTTCAAAAAAATAAAAGGTTGCAAGCAGAGGCAAGAGGGGTTTGAATCCGGAAACTTGGTTTTAAAAAGCAACAAATATTTCAAGCAACCTGAGCGATCTAATCCAAATTCTAAACCTAAAAACATATTTAAAAAATGTCCTCATCCACAAAATGATTTATTTAGTTACTAGAGATAATAATATCCTCCAAAGCAGTCCTAACCCATAGATAAATGACCTTGTCTTACATTGTGTCCTTGCTTTCATCTAGGGCTCCAGACTGTCACCACAATCAATTATGTAGCAGGTAATAACCGATGCAGAGAACATTAGTGCTCAAATAATTCAACTCAAGTGGGCATAAATAAGACATCTCAAAGACTACCAACGTAAAGATGATGCTGTCAAAACATCCTTTTCCAAAGTGATCCATTTAATCTCAGAGGCTGGTTAAAGCATCAGCTGAGGTGCCCTTCAGATAATGCTCCTGCCTTTTTAAATCGCATCAAATAAAAGCGACTCTCACCTTTCTCTCCAGGAACGAAGCGATCAAGCTGAAGTTCTTCGGGTGCTGGATGAACCTGTTGGCCCAAGAGGGAAATAATAAAGCTGGAGTCGCAGAGCGTTGTAATTATTTTACCTGCGTTTCAACCCCCTCAATCTCACGGTACTGCACTCTGCCAAGCTCACTTACAAAACTAGATCGCTTCCCACCTTCCCTGACCCAGGGGTTCTTCTCAGAGAACCAGCAGCTAATAGAAAAACCTTTAAATACTTTATAGACCACGTTTTGCAGAGTCTGCATGAAGGGCAAGGAGAGCACAAGGCCACTTAACCTGACTATCCCTGAGCTCCAGCAATTTACATTCTGCAATACAATGTTAGTTACTTATTTATTCATTTTTGAAAGTTTAAACTTTACACCAAGAGCTGGGAGTTCTTATGTTAAATAAAGATAAAAGT
This sequence comes from Polyodon spathula, assembly GCF_017654505.1. Classification (NCBI taxonomy): domain Eukaryota; kingdom Metazoa; phylum Chordata; class Actinopteri; order Acipenseriformes; family Polyodontidae; genus Polyodon; species Polyodon spathula. The sequence continues at coordinate 25,637,532 of NC_054555.1, read as the reverse complement.
GGTTCTCCCTACTGATTTTTTTTTTTATCTGAAGATGTTTTTCCATAAACACATAATTTTACATCAGTGTAATACAAAATTCTCTCTTTCTCAACTACTGTATAACACATGTTGTCAATGTAAGTTGTAACCCCCTACTGCTGCAAGTCCTGCTGTAGTGCAAACACGTCTATGTATCTCACTCAGTGACATTGTAAAGCAGGTTTCAAGGTTTTCGCTTGAGTACCTACAGCTAGAATTACCTTTAGTCAATGTAAATAAACTGCAGTTTACTGTAGTATATTGTATTGAGTATAAAACTGAACACTACTGAAGGACTTGGCATGCATGTACTTTGCTGGAAAGAGAATTCATGTTTTGTACACTACAAATAACAATCTAACAAAGACTGTGCAGCTACTGAGCTTTTGTGTACAGTATGTTGCACTCTGCTTCCTAACATCTTTTTAATTACGCTGTGAAATAAACAAACAACACATGCACTAAAGCATGTCCTACTCTAGATGATTAACAGCATGTTTTATGAGTGGAATTCAGATACCATAACTCAACTGTTAATTGCACAAGCAATACAATGTTCTCTAAAGACAAAATAGATCCAGTCAGAGCCCTGCACCCCAGTGTCATGGCCCGAAACCAAGACACTTTGAATAAGGTTTTACATTGATTGATTGATTGAAGATGAATCACACTGCCTACTACAGGCTGAAATTGTAACGCCACTTATTAATAGTCAATTCCTGGTGGGAATGCAAACAAATACATGTTTTAATAAGAAAAATGTGTGTTTTCTATTTCAATTCCAATAAAATCACACACTTTACGGTAATACCAACCTGTTCACATCTTATATGTACAAATTTATTGTAAAGTGTTTCCTATAAAAAATATTTGGATAATTGATGAGAGAATAGGATGCACCCTTGTTTCCTTCACTTCCACCTTAAGAACAAGACCTCTGCTACTGAGGTAAAGGTCAGCCACTCAGGCACGGAAAAGCACTCGACATGAAACATTCACACTCCTCGCTCCTCTAACACCAGGACTGTTAACAGCAGGGTTCCACTTGAAGGCAAAAAGTGATTTAAGAAAACTGCCAGTTTGTTAAAAATCAGACAACTGCTTTGACAGACATCTTAAATTGGATCTTCATATTTTTTTATTGCTGCCTTTGATACGGTATTCAGGAGAGCACTCTTTCATGCGACAGAAACGTTCTGAGGAAAGTGCGCCTTCAAAAGCTTATTTTCGATTTTCTCGGAATTTGTATTCAGATCGCAAGCAGGAACGAAATGCAAAATGCTGTAGGTGTTAATGGAAAACATCTCAAATTGATGCTGAAATAGAATTTTGAACTTTATTCTGTGCTTATTTAAGTGGTAAAAAACTACATTCTATTTTTTTTTTTTTTTTTTTACTGTATTTATTTTATTGCATCTCAGGACAACAGTGTTTTAACAAATTAAAAGTTAAAATAAAAAAAGCAACCTGCAGCCTATTTCTCACAAAAAAGGGAATTAAATATCGTCATTTTATTCACTCTTTGGTCTTTCCCCTTGTCCTCAGCAAATACCCTTGTCCTTCTTGGTATTAACAACCTTTTAAAGGCTTTCAGAGGCTGTGTTAGAATGCATCAGACGTGGGAAATGATTCTCATCGCCTGGTTTCCCTCGTTGCTCAAATCCCTTGTGCTAAATGGATTGCGTTTTTACCACGAAGGCACAGCAAAAAAAAAAAAACTTAAAACGAAATTGCAGCCAAGTGTTCATTTCAAAACAGTAGCCGTACAATCCATTCTAGACATTTCAAAATGCTGCAAACCATCTAGTATTAGGAAATGCTTACTTGTGCTGCAGGCGTTGGAAAAGAACATCTAACGGTAGACCGCATTCCATCGCGTTCTGTTGTGATAGACACTGCCGATTCAGCCACATTGACAGAACAAGCTGACTGTTCAAAGTGAACATCTCAAATCAGCAGAGCGCATGGTCTTGATTTCCCAAGCACAACCATCAACTGACCGGCTGGTGGATCAGTATATCTGTGGAACTAATTCTCCTGCATTGGACCCTCGTACATTATAATATGTCTCTCTCTCGTACACTCCCTGACAACTTCCACAAGTGGGAGACACTGACACTGCCACCTAGTGGGAGCAGAGGGAAGTTCATTCGACACCTTTTGTGAAAAACAGGTATTAAAGTTACGTTAGGATTCGCAGATAAACACTAAAGGGTTAACGATGCAAAACAGCCTCTCTCTCGCTCTCTCTCTCTAAGATTCATGCTGACCGCGCTCATTCAAATAGCAGCTCTTAAGCTGTGGCAGGCTATCAAACCACCAGCCTTGTGAAAACTGAGCCCAGCCCTGCGCTACCCTGCCCTGTCGCGAACGCAGCAGCTGGGCTCTTACTTCTCTCGGAAGGTCTCCTTCTCCTGCTCGCTCCACATGTTCATGACCTGTCTGTCCTTGTACACCTTCATAGGGTCGTCCATGAGGCCGTTCATGTTGATGAATTTGATTCGCTGCTGCTCTGCGTCGAACAGCATGGGTGGGATGACAGCCAGGTGACGCATCTGCTTCTCTGAGTTCTGAGGGGGAAAGAGAATAATAATACCGACGTGGAAAAACGCAAGGTGGAAAGGATAATTGTGTTGAGGCAGCCAAATGCAAACAGCGCTCTTTTGTTAGGGTAATCATAAATAATATAGAACATCTGATCTTTCTTCCATGCTAACAAAACAGCAATGTTGTACAACACACTCTGCAATTTCTTGATTCAGACATTTTAGTAAGGTCTCCCAAAAGGACTACCAATGGTCACTATATATTGTATTAGTATGTCTCAGTATTACATTCTTAGTAACCTTCCTGACTGTAATAATCAGTTATTTTCAAGACAAGTAGGAGGCAGTGTAACCCAGTGGTTAGAGCATATATTCCAGATCTTACCTCCTGCTCCGAAATGCCGTCAATGATCTCGGACACCTCGTGTTCGCTCCGCGCCGCCGATGTCGAGAGGCCTCCACTCCTCTGTCCGACCCTGCTGAGAAGCAACCTTTTAACTTGCCAGTGATCTCGTACTCAACACAACACACAGGCTGCCCTGTTACATAGCACAGTGTGAAGGAGGCCTCCCCTGTACAGCTGCTAAACAGGACATCGCTCTGAGATTCAAATTACTAATTCCAGCTCAACAGAAAAGAAAGCGTGTCAGATTGTATGGTTAACAAGTGAGTTTCGCTGCACTGGCAAAAACAGTATAAGGAAACAATGATTCTCTTACAGTGCTGCAGATACCAAAAGCTACCATGTCACTCCAAGTGTAAAATAAATGTAATTGCCTATTGCTGCAGTTAGTAAGGCTTTTTCTCCATTGGAAAGTTGTCAACAAAGGTTAGTGTTAAAATAAAAAATATATAAATATGTCTCTTAGCCCACAGTTAGGTCATGCCTTGTTACCCTTGTTAAACCTCCACTGCTTTCCTACTATTACAGTAAGCGTACCTCAGCATGCAATCCTCATTTCTCTCATTCCCGAGCGTGCAATCATACCCGGCCTCGCTATGTACTAGAAGGCAGCCCCAGACCTTGCACTGTGCTGCACCCCGCGGCGCTGCTCTCTGCCTGCCTCGCAGGTCCTCAGCTCACCTCTGCATGCGCTCCTGCAGCTCCCTCTGCTTGCGGATCTCGGGGAACTGTTTCTCGTAGTACTCGCGCACTTTGCTGTCCTTGGCGCGCCGCCGTGGGTTGTTCTCGATGCGATCCACTTTCTTTTCCCAGGCTTCCATCAGCTGGTCGTAGCGCTGGCAGAACTTCTGTTCCTGAGAGGGGGAGAGTGATCAAAGAGAAACGACAGCTCAGGATCAGGGAAGGGGGGTGAGTGGGTCACAGCGTCCATGATTGGGTGAGGCAGGGAGTGATGCCGTTATCAGCAGAGCATCTTGCTGCTGCCAACTTGCCTGCAATGCATTCCTGTTACAGAATTCAGACCAAGGTTTATCTCTTTTTTAGTGTCACACACTGCATATGAAAGAAATTCAGACCAGTAATAAATTATGAATGTTATATTTGTATTGGTGAGATGTACCGACATCCAATATTGTAAAAATTTATATTACAAAACTGAAATGGTTTTAGGATCAATTAAAATGTAGTTATGAACTACCAGAAGGTCAAAAAAAAAAAAAAATATGTAAATCAGTCCAAAGGGCCTCCTCCTGCTTCCTGCAGATTGAAAACAAACCTACAGTGGCAGCCAATTCTCCTTCGGGACGTACGAAATGGCTTCAGTTCACACTGGCATGTGAGTTTGAACAGGAGTCCCAAGAAAAGAAACAAAGCTTCTCACCCAAGAGCCATCACAAAAGCCCCCTAACCGCTGCTTCAGCTCAGCCACACACTCTCAGTTTCACAATCGTTTAACAGTAATGAAATGGCCATTACTAACACACACTACAGAATGTACCCCCCCCCCCCCTTTATTCATCTTTATTCATTCTGCTTAAAGATTTCCAAACACAGGAGGATTTTTTATCTATTTATTAAGGGTATTGTGTGAACACCTGGTGAACACAATGAAGCACACAAATCAAAAAAGCTTGTCCCAGTGACTATTTTACATGTAAAAAAATGAATTTAAAAATAAAACAAAAAAATTAAAAACAATTACAAAGTATTGGTAAAGAGAATAGGTGAAATGTTGAGCATGGACTCTAATTATTGACATCTCTTATACTGTAAGAAACATCCTACACACAGATTATTAATTAATAGTGTATTTCCAACACACACCCACAGGCAGGGGGGTAGAAAACAATCAAACCCATTAGCTTGCCAGTTCGAATCCAGCTCTCTCTAATCATTACTACTGTCTTTGCATATATTTACATTTTGCTTGGATTTATTGTAGAATTATTGAACAGCTTACTATCATTTGACACTGCACTGTTGTGGAGAACCATGAATTGTATTCCACTGGATGGAATATTGCTGTTACTTGTTATTTGCTACATATTCTCTAAACTGAGTATACAGCAGCTCTCTGGGTAACAATCTACCTGGAGTGCTAAAAGCCCTATTTGCGGGCACACACGAAAGCAAGGCAAATGTTTCAGACTGCCCTGGACTACTCTCACTGAGCCACAGATCATACCAGAACTCTCCAACTGCAATTTTACTTCCTAAAAGTCACATGGCTAAGTCTAAAATAGGAACAGGAATAATATGGCAACGGCCGGTCAACTCACAAATAAAAACTGAACTTTAGTTACATTAGTAATCCTTATAAAAGGGTACCACTGTATTTTTGTAGTCCTCTCATGGTTATACTATGCATTTACAGTATCATAGTTTACCCTGGTATGCAATGTTTATTAATATGCTTTACCATGCTTTTACTATGAGGAACTTGTATAAGTGTACTTGCATATCCCCGTGCAATAGAAGGAGGACAAAAAAAAAAAAAAAAAAAAAAAAAAAAAACTTAAAATCCCCCATCAAATATATTCATGGACATAGCAATAATACTCTTCCAATTGGACATTACCAGAATTGCAGACCAGTTCAAACTCATTACCTGCCAAACTGGTGTGTAATATTTGTTAATTCATCTATGATGTAAACCTTTGACATAAAACTATAAAGAAAAAATTCTACAAATGTGTCGAATTTACTGTTGTACAAACAGTGAAATTCCCTTATCTGTGATTCTCATTTCATTGACCGGAATGCAACACTATTGTTATCTGATCTACTGTTTGTACAGACTATGTGTCAATGTTATAAAGATGTACTGCATCAAACTGGTTTGGTTTTCTCTGGGATATTTTTGGATCAATGATTATTTATTCAGACTGTTGACACCCAGATGAGTAGAACAAAAAAACAAATTAACAGTCCAATCAGAACGGCCATAATAAAGGAAGGCTGTGCTTCAGCAGTTTATTAACAAGTAACTACAAAACTCCATGGCAACAAAGAGGCTATATTCCCAGGGTCAAGCAGACTTGAACTTTCTCGCTGTCTTTAAGTGCCTGGTAAAGCGCATACAGACACCAGGTCACACGTTCAATGCATGTGCTTCCTGGTAACATTCATACAGCGTTCAAACTGAACACATTACTGTGCTTCAAATGTTTCATATATGCAAGACGAAGTACACACAGAATACTCAACAAACAGACAATGCATTTTTCAACACGGCTAGACTTGGACACCACCTTACTTTACACAGTACAAACAGTATATCACTTGCCTTCTATGGCACTCGCATTTGGCACATCTATTGAATTAGGCAGTGCACACGTAAATGACTGATTGAACTGCTAAAGGAACCCATAGGTCTTACTTTGATTTCAAATGCGGAGGCGTATTTACATACCACTGCTTGATGAGACAATGCTGGCTTTAGGGAAATGGCTACTGGTTTCATTATTGGTCAAGAAAGCCATTAGTGTACCAGTCTCCAGTGTGGTTTATGGTGAACATACAAAAATGTTTGCTCTCTCTCACACATATTAGCACAGACACACCATCACACACACACACACACAAAGTAAACAGTACACAAGAAACACACAAAGACCAAGCATAAATCAATTACAGTGGTCTTACCAGTTATTTTTAGGGACATAGTACATCCTTCTGTCACTTCCTCCCTCCCTTTATACCAAAGGAGACTCGGATCTATTTTTTTCATCTTTTTCCAGAGCGAGAGACTTACCCACTGTTTACGAGCATGGTTTCTCCTCTTGAAGTATAAAATTAGCTTCTTCCGCATTGCCTGGTTTCTATGAAAAAGGAGTGAAAAAAATCAAATGGCGCGTATTAATAGGTTGACCCTAATCAACAAAATTAAATATTTTCCACCCACTTCATCAATTAAATAAATATTTTTACAAGCATCTATGCAGCATGATAGCACTGGCTTAATGAGTCGACAAAAGTTTCAAGAGGCCAGAATAACTCTTATTTAAGTATTCTGATACAGCACAGTATTTATTAAATAAAAAAAAATAAAAAATCTGCATAAATGTATACATCATTAAGTAGATTACCACTTAAGCTAACCTATGAAATGTTTGAGATATAAAAAATATAATTCAGTTTATTTTAGTTCGCTGCTGATTAAAAAGAGCGTTAAAACAAAACACCATTTGTTTTTACCACCTTGCTAAATATTTAAACTACAATAAAAACACTTTTGTATATATTTTTTTAAATTGCATGCTTAAACAATAATCTAGACTATTAATTCAGGCTGCTCTTAAAAATGACCAAATGGCGAGTCAGCTCCTAACCTATTCTCCTTTACAATTTGTCAGCATTGAATAAGCTGTTGCACTTTGTTATTTTTGAAGCTTGCATAAGAACAAGGCAAGTTATATTCCACAGGGACACTGAAAAATAGGTTAAGACACTTCTAAACAGTACTGAACATGTAGAGGTGTATACAGTTTATTCCAATGTACACACAGAGTACATTGAAACCATAAGGTCACTGAAGAAAAAAAAAAAGTGAACTGACTTTGCACGTATTATATAATTACCAGTGGTAATATTGGGGATTACCAGTGCTTTGAAGAGATGGCTCTCTAAAACATTTTTTCAAATCCCTCACCTGTGATCCTAACCACACAGTATCCTGACAGAGTTTACTGTTGACCCAATCTAAGATTCTCAGTATAGTAACGTGGCTTCTCTGTTTGGTCACTACTACACATCAGAGTTTGACGAGATCCGATTAACAAATGCATCTGATCATACTAGATTACGAGTACCACGCATGACCTGTGCCATCGGCCTCTATATCTAATTCTGTAAATCACAGCTCCCTGATATCTATGTCTTTACAGTGAGCTTTCGGATTCAGACTGGGGCAGAGGTCTACCGTCTTTAAAAAGATTCCCCAGAAAGGAGCGCAGCTCTGTCTGTGTATTAAGAATTAAGAAGGCAGTCCTTTGAAAAGATTATGTTTTAATAACACTTAAATTAAAAGGTCATAATTCCCTTATAGCGCAAAGAAATCCAGGTATAGATATTATAGCAAGAATTAACACACAAATTATAAAATGAATAACGCGTTACTGTTCTTTCAGTGATCTAGGGTCTTTGTGTGACCTGTAATCCCAGTTAAAGATATAAGTCAATTAATTAATGAAGCCACTCCTATCCCCTTCTTACTATGGGTAAACTGGCTAAAAACACTGAAGCAACACCAGTGAAGCATTTGTAAACCCCCGAGGTCAGGCTCATCCTCTTAAATGACTAATCCGTGGGAAGTCCTCAGCAACACAGGATCACTTCAAATCAGCCAGTGCATCAGCTGTTTAATTGTGTCATACATGGTCATGTTTTAAACACATTTAGCCATCGACACATATAACACTTCCATGCACCAGCTTCTCTACTGTCTGTCACTCTTAGGAGGAACAATTGAAAAAAAGTGAAGATATAGCAGTATTTCATTTAAGGTTGATCCGTTCCAAGTAAATTAATTTAATTCAAATATTTTGCAGCATCCTGTAATAATTATTAAGAGGGGATTCCCTCTTTTCATCTAGATCAGCGATGTTAACCCTTGAGTCCTTGAAATTCAATAACATTGTGACTGTCTCCCTATTCACACAAACACTGAGCTAATAATTGAATGCTCATTTCTGACTAAGTTTAACAGAACTACTGTGGCATGTCAGTTCCCTTTTTCACTTGGAATGAAAACAATTACAAGGCAGCAAAATAATTTGACCTTTAAAATAAAGAACAGTTAACAATGCCAAAGAAACAGCCTGCATTTTCTGAAGAATAACCTTGAAGAGGGTTGGAATTTTTAACAATAAATTGGCATATTGAATTAACCTGGGTTTTCAATACATTCTTTCTGAATCTGAAATTCATATTAAAGAATCTTTTGAAAAGACAAGAGGAACAAGCTGACATTAAGATACAACATGTACCGTACTTAAGCCTTCTTCAGCACACGCTGTACCAATGAGAATAAGAATAATTAAAAAGTTAAGAAACAATGTTGCAGTGCTTTTGAGTGCGCTGTACTTTTTCCTATAGGTATTTATTATGCATTTGCGTTATGCAATGAATGATACATTTTGTATGCCTTTCTTAATCCCTTGTATCACTTTACACAGTCACGGTTTGTTTTATATAACAGAACGGAAACATGTGTATTCAGCTATGAACTCATTTAATTTCTTCAGCTCAATGGGCTCTGCGTGCATGTGCTTGATGTCAAGCACAGATGTATTAAGAACACCAATAAGATGCTACAATGGAGAGCAGAAATAAGCTGTGATCTGGTGTCTCGTGGTAGGCGCTCTTCAATGCAAAGCACTGAAGAAACAAATAAATAAATAAATGCAGCAACCCTGTACTGTTATAGCATTATATATGACTACTTTTCCTATTCCGTCAAAGATACTAGACTTTGCAAGAGATTGCATCTGCCAGGTGAGACACCACATTTTCTTCCTTCCTGATGCACACTTTGGTGGCTAGTCACTATTGATGATTTACTGGAAATGAGAATGTTTTTTGGCAGGGGTTGGTGGGATAGACACCAAGCTGAAGTGTTATTTAAAATGTTGGTTTCACAGACCATGATTAGCCCTGGTCCTGGACTATAATAAATGATGTCCAAGATTACTGCTAATCAGGCTCTGTGAAACTAGACACAATATGTATTAGAGAAACCCTGCTCAGCAGGAATGGCTCCAACCTGTCATTTTAAACATCTAGCAATATATTCAAGCCAAGTAAATAAAACTGATGAATTTACTGGGATTTACTCCTAGTTTTCCTTAATTTGAGTTTACAGGTGCAGTGTGGAAAGCTACCCAGTCTTTGAATTATGGATTGTAAGCCTAACCATTTCCAATAACACAAACAGTCTGTAGAAGTGACCATTCCCCAAACCGGAGGGAACAGTTGTGGTCATCGAACAGGGCTATTGACTTGTAATAAACATTTGAAATACAATTTTAAAACAAGTCGGCTTGCCAAGGTCAGATCCACACTTAACTCGTATCTTCACAAACGAAAACCTCCTGTCAACATGACTTGCATCACTGCAGTAACAGAGCCAATACCTGCTGCCCTCTGTGCTTAGCCGCCAGTAATGTGGGTGTCATTCAGGTCAGAGTCACATATAAAAAAAAGCAAAAGATCCTTATCTATCCCTGATAAAAACACCAGCTGGGTGGACACCTCGCCATTTCATTTCATGGGCTCCACATCTGATCTTGTCGCCGAGTGTTGCTCTCTACAAAGCAGTCAGCTTTTTCTCTGGAGAGCAGCGACTGACAAACATTCATGTTTTAATTAGCGCAGTTAACATCCCTAGAGCCTCACCTGGGTGTCAGAACCTGAGATCTCAATCCGAACAAATAGGTGGGATTTAAAACTACCCAGCGTGTACTTAAATAGCAGTGTAGCACAGATGTTTGGAATTACAGCTCAATAAAATACACCATCACATTTTACATACAAACTGAAATAAACCACCACAAAAAGTATTCCAGGGAAAAGGTTGCTACAAACATTGCTTTACTTTAAAACAGAGAATACATACAGTACATGCACGTTAACCTGTGTTATACAAAGCTTAAAAACTACGCAAAAACGATATTCCGTTGTTGGGGCAGATCTGACTATCAACCATCATTATAAAATACTACTGGGGACTGACGCTGCTATACTGCCTGCATTTTTCCATATCAAGTTTTGCTGACATATTAAAATTAAAACGTACAGTACAACACTGTCATCTTATCTATCGCGTATCTCTGCTACCTCAACCATAACTACATTTCTCAACACTGTAAATGGAGACTGAACACCTTTACAAACAGGTGAGGAACCAGGTATCAATAACTTCAGATACAAACAATAAAGCTTTATAGAAGAGAGGATAGAGAATGGAGATAGAGCGGGGGGGAGCTTTGTTTTCAGTGCCAGAAAAAAACAAGGGGGCACAAAGAGTGGCTTGTTGTGCGATCAAAGCAAGTCTCAGGTATTAAATAACACAGAGGTCTTTATACATATCACTGCGAGCCAATGAAGGTGAAGATCAAACAGCTTGTGTGCAGGGAGCGGTGCTGGAGCTGGCACGGAGCCCCGTTCACAATTAGATGCTGTTTTGCTGGTGAAGAAGGGGGCTGCTCGAGGAACAGTGGCTTGTCCTATTAAGTAAGAATCAAAACAGTGCTATAGAGCTGTGGTAAATAAGAGCTGGCACTGCAGAGAAACCCTCGTGAGCCAGAAAGAGACAGCGCTGACCGGCTATAGAAGAAGGTCACAAGGATGCATCGCTCTCTCTCTCAACCTGAAAAGGGCACAACAGATGGAAAGATTCCTGTACAAGCATTAAATCGGAGAATAATCAAAGACTTTGTGCTGCCTGTTTGCATCAGGCTTTCTCCTAACCTGACAGTCACAATATTCTTGCATACTTACATTTTTATATTTTCATGGTATTGCTTGGTGTCTGAAGGCTGGTTGTATAGAGGCTGAAACAAATGAAAAGATAAAAGTGTGAATTGCACCATCAGAGATTTCAAAGAGAATATGTTGCCAGTCAGGAAGTTTATTTTCATCACAAGACGGGCTAAAACATCAATGCCCAGAAAACGTTCCCACCTCTTTAGAAAGAGAATTTATTTCCAGTGTGCTAGGACAGAATCTCTTTATCTGCTGAGCATGGAGACCCTTTGCATTCCAGACCCCTCATACTTTGAATCTTTTGAAGATTTCACCTCTGTGCGTGACACAGACCTTTCTGCAGTTGCACATAAAGCCGCATGAGGCAGGGTTTCTGTTTGAAGCAGCGCCCAGTAAATGAACGAAGTCGCCCCGTTTGAAGTTGAAAATCTACATTGAAAATTAATGTTTTGTTCCTTGCTGTCACCACTAAGTGAACAAATCAAGAGAGACACGTGTTCTTTCTTTGGGGCTTTTTGGTCCCTGCACATTAGTTGCTCTGACCGTTTGTTAACATCTGAACCCTGCTGCGCTTATGAGATTATGGACAACTGCAAAATCCCAAATAAAATGATGTTTGGTTGTTTTTTTGGAAACGGTGTGTTTGCTTTCAAATCAAGTCAGAAGACTCTAGCTGGCCTTCTTGCTTTCACACAGGCTTGTTTTCACGCTCAAAGCCGTGGTCACAGCACATTCTTTAGTATGCAAATAGCAGCCTCACCAAGAAAAGCAGACACGACAGCTAGCCAGTAGTGTGGTAAATATGTCAGGGGATGTGAGACGAGAGACACTCTGGCTATCCCCTCAAGGACCTTTCATTTGTTCTTTCATTATTCTAATCGGTTTGATATTTTTAAAAGCTGTTATAAAATTTCTATTAAAAAGAATAAAATGAATAAAACCGATACTTGACACGAAGAACTGCTAAAAATGATAAACGAGTTACCATTGAAAAGAACGTTAAGAATTGACACCTACACAGGCCACCCGAATAAGTTAACCAGCTTCTTTATTCATTTTAAATAGCACACCTATTGGGCAAACCAAGGAAAAAACACGTCTGTTTTATTTTCGCCTTCAGCAAACTGATTTCAGTGTGTGGCACACAGCCGTCTAGTAAATGGGACAGTCTAAAACCAATTAAAAGAGCAAGGATTGGTCTGGGCACTTCTTGGATGGGGAGACCTCCAAGGATCATTCACTGTAGTGCCAGTGGCTCTGACTGTTAACTCAGTAGCTACATTTTCCCAAAGTAATGTGACCAGGATTCAAAGAAGCCCCGGAAATAAGTGGTGCAACTTTTCACTTCAGAACGACAATATCAATGTTTTTTTTTTTTTTTCGTATGTTTTAATACAATTTATTTAATATTCCAAATGGAATGACAGCCAATGTGTTATTGATTTTGCTTTCTAAAACAAAAAGCGCGTTAATGAAGATTTTGAGTAAAAAGCTTTGGACATTGATTTCAAATACATCAATCGCATACATATATACTGTATACTATGGTACACACATACATCATTCACTCATTTAGCATGCCTATCTGATAGCTGCCTTTTGCACATGACAACTGACAGTCATTGCAGAATCAGCTGATCTGACTAACACCACAAACCAACAGTCAACCCCACAATACATTATTTAGAAAGCAAGGTATTGTTCAATCCGGCGGCGTGATATTACTAATTAACCTCAACATCTCTGCAAGCCCTTCCCTTGCTAGACAGCTTGAACGCAAGAGTTTGATGACTTAAAACCCACACAGAGCACTTCCTCCTTTTGAGCCGACAGCCAGGCATTGGCTTGGCTTGCCTGATAAGAGACTGTGAGCGAATCAGCTGGCTGGTTGTAGTGTGCTTCCCCGCATCCACACGACGCACACACTTACCAGTTCCACACGTGGACCGAGTCCCTCCAAGATCCTGTGGGCCTCCTCTGCTTTTTTCTATCAGGAATCAAAAGAAGATACAGATCAGGATGTTTATTTCTCTGTAGTGGTGCAGTGCCAGTTACTCACTACGTGTGTTACGTATTAGCAACCAGAATCAGGACTATTAATAGAAAGCCCCCAGCGTACTGAACAGAGAGATTACTCACAGTTAGAAACAGATATATAGACAAGTAATGGGCTCCTGACACATACAAGAGGCAATAAAAATAAAGAAAAGTCTCACGTTTCAAATGCTAGTTTCTACCTTCAGCAGCTTCCTTAAGCGCTTTTACTCCTCGTCCTTAAAAATGTCCAGAACTAAACATTTTGTACTACCAGACTCTGCTGCCTCCTCCTCTACTACCCCTACCTCTTCTTCCTACTCATTCATTTAGCAGCACCACACTACTCGCTTCCCCTTAGCAAGACAGCAGCAGAATCTTTCACTTTCAAACCCACTTCATTTCCTTCAATTACCTCAGCACTATCAAACAGAGAGAGAGAGAGTGAAAGCGAGAGAGAGCAGATGAGCAAGTAAGACACACACACACAGAGAGAGAGAGAGAGAGAGAGAGAGAGAGAGAGAGAGAGAGAGAGAGAGAGAGAGAGAGAGAGAGAGAGGGGAGATGTGCTCTTTCCAGTATTCATCATCACCTGGCCATGTGACCATGGTTCTTGAGCACACTCTTTCTCTCCTGTCTTCGCTACCTTGCTCATCTGAGATAAACACTGGACATGTCAGAGGCTGCTGTGCTAATACTAATTAAACAGCACTGAAGCAGGGAACACAAGGTCAGCACCAGAGTTATTCTGAATAAAAGATGACTTTTTTTTTTTTTTTTTGCTATCCTAGACAAGACCGACTGTTTCATCTTTTAAATCTTCCCTCCTTGAAGCAAACTCAGGTACAGCGAACACGAAATAAAAGGAGTCTCGAGTCATTTTCACTTGTTGACAAATGCTTGTCGAAGCGCATCAAAAGCCTGTTTTTGTAAATGGCACTCTCGTCTGTGCACGATTCTTATACCCTCAAAGCAAATAATACAGAGAAAAACAAACAATTAGCCTTCCACTCCCCCCAAATGCATCAGCTTGAAGACCTAGTACACAGTCATCCTTCTGGATTCTGTTCAGTGCTGTAGATGTAGGGAACACTGCATTCTGCTTCTAAAAACATACGGTAAGACTGACCTATAAAAATGCAAAGTGTTGACATTTAGATTAATTTACAGTAAAACAATAGAGTAGTACTGTAGCTTATTTTTTCCCCCCAAAACCACTTTCCCCTTTAATCCACACTCCATTAAATTTGTAAGGAGTTTTACAGAGCCAATGTAATTGTAATTTTACAGGGCACATGTTGTAATTGCTGTGAGTTTCCAAAACACAATCCGTCACTCCTCAGATCCACTAATCTTACCGTCAGAGGAATCTTATGCATGAGTGCTATGGCCTGGAATGCCAGCACATTAGAAGTGTATTTTATGTAAGATTAGTGTTTTAAAACTCAACCCCTCCTCGCCTCTGTTGAGTCGAGCGTGAACAAAGCTTTGTCAACGCTGTCTATCTACAGCACTTACAATGGAGAGCTTTCAGTAGGGAAATTCCTTTTGCAGTTGAAAAGCTGAAAAAACTACATGGGGATTAAGTCACGTTTCAGAAAGCCTTTAGCATGGAAAACAAAACACAATAACCATACAGCACTGAAAAGCCCCTTTTCTATAAAGAAAGCGATAACATTCTTAAAAGGGATACCATATGATAATATTGACTTATCACCGGTTTAATACCCTATTCATGTTTGTGAGTCCCTTTGTTCTAATGTGTCTCTTGTTGCTTGTGCTTAGATCATTGTTCAGCATGCTTACTAACCATCCTCTTCAATCACCGGTCTGCTTCTAAAAACTATGACTAAGATGCACAGTTTCTGAAGTGAGGGGGTGTGAAAACTGACCGTGCAGTGCAGGACAGTGCAGCGGTCAGTTCTGGCAGAAACTCAATGCTATATTAGAATGAGTTCATTTCAGCTCACTGCTGTAGCATATAAGCAACTGGCCAGTGGTCAGAATGCATATTATCTTTCTTGTTCTTTTCACTTATGTTAATGCCCACCAGGACGTATTTACTCGGATTTGTGACAGATACTGTTCAACTTGTCCACTAAGGGCAGCCCTCCCATTATAATAATACAGTACATTACAACATTTCCATCTCAGCAATAGTATACCCAGTTGAAAAAATAAATATCATTGGAACAGCTTTGCTTATTTCAAATTGTATAAAAATTCATACTCATATGGTGTGAGCAAACACTGGTTTAATTAAGTTAATTAAAAATGATTGATCTTTAGTTCATGAATCAAAATCAATCCATTTTTTCTTAAGTTGCCCAGAAGTTTGTGTTCTTAACTGCTCAAATGGTCAGACATGCCCCTTGTTCAGTCCCGCTACTCATGTGCAGCTGAATTTAAACTGAACTGCAAATAACTGTGGGCTTTCCTAGAGACTCGAAGGTTGAATTGCACACAAAATTGTACAGCAACAGGGGACAAAATATTGCTCCAAAAGGGAAAAAAAACATTGGGCATTAACAGGTTAACAATACTGCAAAAGGAATTGTATCCCAGTGTGAAATCTAACCCCTGCCAGTATAAAAACACAAATGAATTGAAAACAATAAGCAAGCGCCAAGCAAGAGGCAAATCAGGACAATGAGCCAGTCATACTCTGCAGCAGCTTGTTAACAGAAATGCCTGGAGGGTTTCCTCAAGTTATACTGCAATGAGCCTATAGCCTCCCTGTGGCCATAAAAACACATTACCATCTCAGGCTGATATGGATTAAAGACCATAGGCATTACTCTACACAAAGCAGAGAGTTACATTATCCTTTCTGCAGTGACCGGAGAGACACGGGAGTAACAAACAACGGAACAATGCGTTACGACAGGAGCAAAAAAAAAAAAAAAAAAAAAAAAAAGAAGATTGTGCCAATATAGCACTCCTTTACCAGAAAAGAGTAAGCGTACTGTGTCAGCTGCTTAACCTGTTCCAGTTCAAATATTGTTTCATTATAGTACAGTAGTTTATAGACAGCGCTGTACAGGATGTATTAAAGAGAGAGTAGCAGGGTTCTGAAAAATAGTGTTACACTATTTGCTACAACTGTTAAACAACAAACCGGTAATTTTTATTTTCATTGTGAACACCCGGACAAGTTTTACACTTATAACAAAGCCAGTTTCAAAGCTCTTTTCAAAATGGTTATGTAGCAACACATGGGGACGTGCAACTTTATATTTGTCAGAACCGCGCTATTTACTTTTTAAGCCTTATAATTCAAGAGCAAGTGAAACGGCATTATGGGTAAAACAGGAGCCATTGACTTCACGCCTTATTACCAGTTATGTGCTATGAAAGGCTGCATTAAAATGACCAACGGTATTCAAGTTACTAAAACATATAATGGCTGAGATGCAAGTTAGTGTGTAACATCGAGTGGCAGCAAGAGCCTGATAGAGCATTCCACGTGTTCGGCTACGATCCATGTGGAACGTTACCCTTTTTTTATGCATGTTAGATTTCACGCATAAACCTTGAATTATTGGTTTTGCTTTAAGATAGGTGGGTGTATGAGCTCCCAGGGAGCTTGGCCAGTAGGGTTTGCTGTAGCATGATTAGGAGAAACCGTCTCTATTGATCTGGCTTTCCTAACCCACTGGACCAACAGAGACAATGCAATTCTCCCTGCACAATCCCCAGCTTCACACAGCCAGGATGCAACTCCGTGCTCCTTGACTGCACAACTCCTCTTCTCACCACTTGTTTTACCAGGTGATCCACTCGGGAACCAAGCTAAATAGAATCACAATATTAATGATTATCACTGTGTCTACAGCTTGGAATCCACTCAATAATCCATACCACAGGTCTCATATTTGAGTCAATGCAATGAACGCAGGGTTTTGCTTGAGTTGAAATGAGCTGCCCAAACCTGCTTTTCCCCTTTCCCTTCACAACAGAAATGGTTTGATTTGTAGCTGGTTTCAGTATGAATCTATTGCAGTCCTAAGCAGGGTAATGACAGACCCTGGCTCAAGTATTAAAAACACCCAGGCCAGCGTAGAAAGCTAGGTGTGAAGCATTTTAATTGTCTAAGTGCCTCTGTGCCACTCTAACCAGTACTCATTCTGGAACTGCCAAAATTAATCATTTCCCTTTTTTTGTATCTACCAATGGAATTAAGTGACAGAAGCAAATTACATAACATGTGTCCTGGGTCTTTGATGCTTGGAGCTGCTGCTGCTGCTTCCTTCTTAAAATAACACTCAAAGAGTCCTATTGATGTGCACACAAAAAAATAACACGCACACACACACAAAAAAAAGATGCTTCTTCAAAGAGCCACACAGGATCAGAAGAGAAATCGCAGGACTATTCCTTGGAACGAGTCCAACATCATTCCACAAATACTCCCAGAAGAAGCCTCTGAACCCGTCTGGTCTGGAAACAGATTTTATTTATAGAAGCATAGAAAACACTTGAAGAGGGAGTGGCGCTGGCAGAAGCAACAAGGGCTGGTCAGGAGGGACGAGCAGCTTTGGAAAGCAACTTCCTCTCCAAGAATACAAGCCCCTGTCCAGGACTGTGCATACAGCTCTTCAATAGCACAGCAATCAATGATCACAGGCAGTGACTTTACAGTGCATGCTCAACGCAGTACCTTACACTTACTACAAACAGTAAACTGTGCTGCACAGCAAATCAAAAGCACAGGATTTATTATCACAGCCAATACCAGCCATAAATATCAATAATGAATTACAACATTGTATTTTGAATCTGAAATCAGAGATCATATGTCAATGCTCCATTCCAGTGATGATAATAAGCCAACACAATCATCAATACATTTTTAAGGCATAAAGTATCACAATAACCTTCACAGTGCTCAGTCCAAAACCAAGCAAATATAATGCAATGTATTACTGTTTGCAAATCATCCTGGATAAACTACATTACAGGTGACTATCACACCATTTTTAAATGTGCCATGCAGCAGACAATAAATACTGCATGTTGGGTGGGCAGAGGTGTTAGTTTTTTTAAGAACCTTTTTCTGATAAACAACTGAAACCACACCACCAGCTCTCCAAAATCCAGAAAGCACTGTATCTGGTCAGAAACTGTGGCGTATTTATAAACTGAAGGTATTTCACACAGTGCATTCCAGGGCTCCCAAGAGGAAGGTAGGACCTGGAGCCAGGAGATATCACTGACTGGTAGCTCTCAGGGTTTCCCCATCCCTTTCACAAGTGAGGGCAGCTTGCCAAGCGGCTTCTGTTAAACAGTCCAGTTTCAGCAGGTTTTGGGTTATTTTTAAAGCTGAGTCTGTGGATTAATTATTTGCTAAATTGCACAGTGGGTTTGGTGATGTGTACTGATCTGCACTAGTTTTATTAGGGTAACCAAACTAATTTGTAAACGGAGCAATTTGACCAGAATTAGGAGCTGCTCTTAGCTTCCACTTACACCATATAAATCAAGTATTCATTGACCTGCAGCTGCAAGTGTTGATCAGCTTCCTTTGCTAAATCATATAATGAAGGTGGCAAAGTAATCCAAGTTACTTCCTTGTTAAGTAGTTGGCAAAGCGTTGAAAATGGGAGTGCAGCATACCGGTTCTCTTCATGCAATAGTAAACAACTTCACTTTTAGTGAAGTATTTCCTCCTTACATTAGCCAAAATGTGCTGCTTTTAAACAAATTGTATTTTTTTGTGATGGTGCGGTTTTGATAATTTAAAATATTATGTTAAATTATTTAGAACATCAGACTGCCTAGGAGAGGAATATTATTCCTGGTCACGATGCAATTTCCTTGTTCCAGGATTCACTATCTCCATGACGACCTGTTAGCAGCGATTCGCAGGGTGGTTGAAAATGTAAGTGGTAGCTGAAAGACGTTCTGCTCACCCTGTTTTCGTCGTAAATGATCTGCACCAGACTGCGATGCTTGGCTTCACTAGGCGGGGGAGAAATCGGCTGCTCAGGTTCTTGGGGTTTGGCCACTTCCTCTTCAAACTGTTGCTGTAACATAAAAATGCAAAGAAGGGGTTAATGATGTTAGGCCCTGGCACTCTTTCAAACGTTCTTTTTCATTATTAGTTTAAGGGAGGACTGACAGACTCACTGGTTATTCATTCAGTGACTATTTTACCAATTTTCCAGAGACAGTCACATAAAATAATTTCCACACCTAAAATCAAGATTGAGCTGTTCAGAACAGGAAGCTCAACTGTAAACCATTTCCTACGAGACGACACTATCGCATGGGAAAGTGATAACAGCTTGGGACAGTCAAAACAGAATCACGCAGGACACACTAACTCATTTCAACAGCAATCAATTACTGTACACTGCTTCACAAATACAGGCAGCCTGTGAAACACTGCATTTCAACCCCAATATGCAAAACACAGCACACCACAGACAAGAATGTACATGTAGCTGAATGTCTCTGTTATATTGTGTATTTGTATGAACAGTATTGTCTGTAAATATAAAGAGTTGCTAGAAAATGTATACTGTAGGTGACTGTTAAAAGGGAACTTGTAAACATACATAAACACAATAAAAAAAACAAGAGGCAAGTCATAACGTTCAACGCTGTTGTGGTGATTATGAAGAACTAGACTAGACTGTCTGACCTCGGGATGCCTCCAAACAATGTCATTCAAACATCTGAAGGTTAAGACAACTTGATTTGTGAATACAAATTAGTGGCAAAAGACAAAATGTGTTTAAAAAATACATAAATAAATAAATAAATAAATAAATAAAAAACGAAATGATATATTTACAGATGGTCCCTGTAAAGTAAACAGGCATAAATAAGTTTCAGTATCTTTATGGTACTGCTTATATAGATTCTGTGCTTGGCTTATAGGACGACTGCCCCCGCAGTAGAGTCACCGAGACCTCTGTGTGCCCTGTGAGTGTCACACAAAATGTTTTGAAAGAAAATGAAGCACCTACAAACTCAACAGCACTTGAGTCACAGCTTCAAAACGCGAAGTTGAACCGATTCGAAGCTGATGACGAGACCTACAGAGCATTCTCACACCAAATAGAGACCGCGTGGCTTCTCTGAAAACTGGCTCCTCCCATTTCACCAATTAAAAACAGCAGGTTTAATGCATTTTAATAATTATGCTGCAAGCAAATAACCAATGCAAAACGTTTACAATATTTACTGTAGGTAATAGTGTACTTAAAATGACTGCTTTCATTATTTGGTTTCACCTTAAAAAAAAAACCTGGCGAACAAGACAGGTGGGGGTTTCAGTTAGGCCTTCAACCAACACACTGTCCTGGGTTGCTATAGAAACTGCACTGGATTAAGATCTTTGCTTTAGTAGCTCTTGATACAGAGAGTGCATCGCTCAGCAGGCAAAATGAAACTAAACTAAATGGATCTGTCTTTGTATTACACGTTAGGCTTTTGTTTGGTTCTCCGAAAGAACCCCTCTGAATGCAAGCATTTATCAAATGCTTTTTTTTTTTTTTTTAAATTAGTGCAAACTAAGCCTTATGTATTTCTATTTGCATCTCATAACTGTGGAGAAGTCAGAAAGAGCTGAATTTAAATGCATTGAAAATATGGAATACGAGCATGTAAACAGCTAAGGTTTTCACATTTCCAAACAGGATTTATTAAATAAAAACATTACCATGCATGTCCTCTTGCGCCTTCAGCTTTAGCACCGCGACTGAAACCCAAAAGATTTGCTTGATTATACAGCTACTGATTTTGCGAGAATGTAATTAAACCTTATTTTACCCTCAAATTTAATATGGAGCAACCCCACCATGAAATGGTCAGGTGTCAACCTCACTTGTACTGTTGCCAAGGGAACGTGTATTGTATATGAAAAGTCTTGTCAATATGGAAAGTCTTGTCAATATGGAAAGTCTATGCAAGGTACACTGCAGTACTTTATAGATTACAAGGTGGTGAATGAATCAGTCAGTGCGGTGATGCGTCATAATGTTTTAAAAAAAAAAAAAAAAAAAAAAAAAAAAAAATGTATTCATCGTAACAATTCACCAACATGCCTGAACTGGCCAAGCCTCTCTCTCTCTCTCTCTCTCTCTCTCTCTATATATACACATGTTTTAAATAGGATTTTAATGGCCAACCAGATGAACGAGGAATCAGAGTAATAGTAGGTGTGTGGCCAGAAGTCTCTTAAAAGGGCACACCCACCCAACACATTTCTCTTTCTCTTGCCCCAAAGACAGCTCATATTTTGTTATTTCATTCTACAAATATGCAAGTCGCACCTTCCCATGTATTACTGACCTCCATTTAAACAGAATGTACAGTAAATGAATAACTCTGGTTCTTGAGTATCCACAGTGAACCCCAAACTTTACAGACTGAAAAAAAAAGGTTTAAAGTAAAAAAGGTTTATTTTGTAGAATATAATGTCAATGTTTACAGTAGCTCTGTTTTATACTGGTGCGATCCAGCGAAGTTTAATTAGAGGCACTGGTAGTGACTATAATGTCTATCCTGTGCCACTCCATAACTAGTTATCTAGACTATATGAATACCAAAGTTATTGCGTTACGATTTTACTGACAATCAAACCATTATAGAGTGCTAACAATAGAGAATGTTAAGAGGTAAAAAAAGTGAGCCGAAGCCAGCGGTAAAGGTAGTTCCAGCTGCAATGTGGTGCCGTATAAATACATCCCTCAAATCACACAGTGAAATAACCTACAATTAATAAACTGCCAAGTGAGATTTTATCAACCCCCTAATCATGAAACACAAACTCTACCTTGGATAGCTCTTTGTTCTCTTTGAAATGATAAACCTGACCTCGGCAGGGCCAAGCAGCTAAACAGCATTGCTGTGTAGAATTAATTAAAAGGAGACGCATTCATGAGTGTCGCAGCAATAACAATCAAAACCAAAAAAAAAACACAGGCTTGACGCTGCCATATTCAAACCACACAATCCTTCGACTGCAGCCTATAAAAACGACGCCCACTGTGATATGCATAGTGAGCTGAGCCATTCCAGGTTTTACAGTGTATAGGATCCCTTTATCGCTGCTTTTTACTCTGCTGATTACACTGTTTTTGTGAATAGGAAAGTTTAACCCTACGTTGGAAAATCAGCTTTTTAGTATTAAGATCCGCCACAGTTTAGAATCAATAGAATCCCCACCTGTGTCAAAACATTTACTGAGCTCTCCTGCTCCCTCCCTCTGCATAATATTTGCAGCAACCATAGGCACGGGATACCAGAGTTCCCAGAAACAGATGGCACATACTCCCTGACTGTTGCTGCCATTAACTTGCATACTGTAGGTAGTTTCCACTCCATAGTTGATGAGCAGGATAATACAGGCATTAACACCTCCACTAGTTTAGAGTAATTTAATAACTGATGTGCTAACCTGCTATCAGCATGTAACGTAAAAGTGTGACTGGTATTCAGATCCACTAATGATTAAAATAGGCAGATAACTGAATAATGAGAAAGATAAATAGCAAATGGACGGTATACACGTGCAGTATACAACTTAATGGTACAGAACACCTTGAACAGGGGCACACAAACAAACACGTGTGGGTTGAAGGGGTTCACAAAGTCGACTCGAGAGATCTTCGGATTTAAACTCACAAACTTCTTCCTCCAAAGATTGAACTTCACCAGCTGTGATCAATCTGTTTTAGCCGAACTACAATGCTCTTTTGCAGGCCTGCCAACTGGGCTTATGAGCAGGCTGCAGTTTATTCACAACTCTGCATCTATATTCTAACTAAAACCAAGGCTGGACAGCACACTGAAATATCTTTATTTGATTCCAGTAAGATACAGAGCTGATTTTAATTAAGGCTTTAAATGGGTTCCTGCCTGAGCACAGCTACTCTCCTATTCACTTTGGAACTCAATTCTGAAGAAATTAGGGTTAAAATCATTAAATTAACTTGAATGCTTATTTTTATACAGTAATTTGGCCTTTGCGACAGTTTAGGCTTGTGTATTGTAATGCTTTAGCTGTTTTTTTTTTGTAAGCTGGCCTTTGCAGCCGTTTGTACCTGTGTTTTATAAGGGTTTTTATCTTGTATAAAGAAATGACAAAGGACTGTACAAGAGTAACAGAGAAAACCTCAGTTCTAAGTATTCATGCCGTCGATTAAGCATTGCCGTTGCTGTAGCTCCAACTCATTCAGGGCTCATGTTTGTGCATAATTAAATGCATTCGCAGATGAAGTATCTCCAGGAGCTCTTCCAAGGACCTGCACAAAGCGCCCAGGATTGAAGAGCTCAAAGGAAACGCTCCAGCTGTATCTCTGCTTACCGCTGCCATGCTGACAAAGGACCCTCAGGTTAGCACTTCAAGAGACGACATGAAAAGCAGAAGAACACAATGGTGTTCTCAGGATGTTTCAATACCTGTGTCCATTTGAAAGCCCGCTTTGTGACATTTTTCTGACTGTGTGTCCAGTTATTAATACCACTCACATTTCTTTCTGAATCAAAGAATGTATTTTCATCTAATCTCTGGAAGAAAAAAAAAAAAACATGGGGAAAATATTTTGATATAAGTATACCATGTGACACCTAGAGGAATGCAACTGCAATTTGGGAGCCTGAAGGTTATGTGAAAAAATCAATTCAAAAGGCAACCACAGCCAGCATTTTCTTGAAAAACACTGGTGTTACGATGCCAGCTGATAGCAGCAAACTAAGCTCAAGACGTTAAATAGTTTTGGAAAATGAAGCAGAACACCTTGTAAAAGGAAGTTCCAACTGGCTAATAGCTGGCGGCAGGGATCTTCTATCCAGGAACAGCCAGAGGAAGTCCTGCTTTTACTACAAGTTTAAAAAGAAACCCCTGAGCTTGCTACCTACAGTGTGGCTACAACAAACTTGGGTGAAACTGCTATGCAACAGCAGTCTTATTTCCATCCCTGAGCCAGTCACACAGTTTTGGAAAAATGGACTTCATAAAACCGAAACCGACAACCAATCAAAACAGCTGCACCCAAAGGCAACGGTAAGGAAGGAGCAGGGGACAGGGGACCTCTTCTAAGGAGCACCAGGTGCTGCAGAGTGTACAGCAGTGTTGGAGGCACATCAGGGAGCACTCACACTTCCCTGCTCACCCTCAGTCATGTGTCCCAGCATGACACTGAAAGATCCAATAGCATCACCATGCTGGCAATGTAGTTGTATCCCTGCCTAACTTCCAATAAATAGGCTAAATAAATAAAAGACCCATTGTCATATTTAAATATAGGAATACCCCTACCCCTGTAAGTAATGGCAGGAAATGTTCCATTGCAGTAAAAATAAAATGTAAGGGGCCCTAGAGTGTTCAGCTCTGAATCCAGGTGTTCTTCCAAGACTCCATGTCATTGCTACGTGTTCAACTTGCTTCTAACATGCTCACTCCAGGTGCAGCTAGTAACCTAATCAAACTATCATGAATGAGCATGGGTGCTTAGCTTAGCTTTCTGCTTCAGTGACCCAGAGCCTGGAGGGAAGCCTCTAAAGCTTCATTCAAACTTTGTTTTTATACTGAATCGCTAAGATTAAACCCATTTCCCTGGTTAAATTAACCACGTTCCACATTTTGGTAAAACGGAGCTGTATTTCCCAGCCTTCTTTCCCACTACCGTTTCAAATTGCCCCAGATGTTTTGGTTCCAAGAGTGAAAAACAAAGGAAAAATGCCATCGAAGGAGTGTTTCATTTTCCTTGGCATCGGAAACTACTCTAAACCATTCCCGAGTCCTCCCCCCTGTACAAATAAGCAACAGAAAACAGGTGTCTTTGATTTATGAAACCATACCATGAAAAACTGCCAAGTGCAGGAAGGAGAGGGGGAGAGAGGCAGGCTGTGTCCACCACTGGAAGCAGCCCATTAATAAGGACGTTGCTGCGGAATGCAGTTTTCTAAAACATGACGTGGCTCTCGGTCAAGAGGGAGAATGCGACTGGTTTAACAGCCAGAAACGCAGCCTTACTGTCCTACCCTTCTGGGGTGCTATTTTTTGCTTTCTTTTTTACATTTTGTAACCTATTTTCTGAAATGACTAATTGCTCTCCTCAAAGAGCTGTGTGAAATGTGGATGAGGTTGTGGAGGGGTTTCAAATGTCCAGCATGTAATATATAATGGACTTTTTTTTTTTTTGCTATCAAAATAAACTGTTCCAATTACGAAAAGGCTTTTTTTACAGAAGACAAATGTCCAGCACTACAGTATGGACCCGCTTGGGATTAGTACTCCATTCTGTCAAGTGGAAGAGAGTTTTTTCCATATCCTGTTTAAAAAAAAAAAAAACAGCACACACGCCCCAATAAAAGAAACGCTCACCCCGGGGCCAAAAGGAACTGAGATCTAGTGATGTCAGAACAGCATTCAAGGCTGAATGAGAAACACATAATGACTGCCTTGTGAATTAGGCAAGCTTAGTCTAGATTGATTTAGTAAAGTGATTGGTCCCAAATGCACAGCATTGTGGCTGAATAAAAGCAAATCCCTGGCGATTCGACTCCACTGACCTGCTTCTTCCTGAGTTTGGAGATCTGCTGCTCCACCATGGTGATCTCGCGGTCCACTCTGTCCATGTTCTGGATCAGTTCCTCCTTGGAGAAGCGGGCCGGTACCAGGTCCAGCTCCCCCTCCAGCTGGGCAGGGCTTACCGGGGAGACTGGCTCGAGTTTACCAATCCCACCGCCCCGCTCCTGAGGGAAGAAAGAAACGGCGTGTTACCAAGGGGCAAAGCGAGGGTAGTGCTCAAATCTGGAGATTGAGAGCAAGACGTACCAACATAGAACACTCATGCAGTCAAGCAGGTAAACGTGTATATTACATCTAACAGTCATTGTATATATTTTTTTAAATCCTTTGGTTTCCACCAAATTAAAAGGCACTCTTCCCACTCCCAGAGGGCTGTATTTCAGCGACTCACTCCAGATGGACTCTTGTCAAACTAACATGAGCCGACAACAGGTGGGCCCTTCCGTTTGGTTAACCCTGAAAGCCTCCCTCTCAGGACCCCTTCTCTCTACACTAGTTATCACAGAACGCCTCGCCCGCCCCTACTCCTCACTGTCAAGGACTCCAACACTTTCTCTGTGTCTGGGGGCCAGCTGTTGAACTCCAGGGACCTGTGCCTCAGCCAGGCTAATCATTCATTTACTATTTATTTACCCACGGAAATACTACAGACAGCGGAGGTTAAGCGAGTTGCTGTAAGTGCAAGAGCTTGCTTGCCCTGTGCCCATACTATGAGAGGGGACGTCGTGGAAGGTCGTAGGTCAAGGTACAATAGCAAAGGTCACAAAGCCCTTGTCAAAAACCACATAAAATCAGAACTTACAATGTGCGGTTTTTCTTTTTAGTAATTGTAAATTGTTATGTAAGAGAAGCCATTTGAGGCTGTATCATAATCCTAATGAGTCACTCCAGATTTTAATTATACACATCCTTGAAGTCACAGTTCATATTAAAACCTGAAATGGGCTTAAACTGCTGAGCAATTGAGAGTCTGATCAGTGACACTTAAATGTGACAACATTTAATATCAAGCCTGTAGACTGTGAGTGGTTACATAAACTGGTACTGCATATTTCAGGTTTAATCGTGTATTAAAACTTGTGTACTGTAGTTTGTAAACATGAAACAGGATTACAGTTTTATTCAGGGGCATGATTTAAAATGCCAAAGCCTCAAGTTCTTCTTTAACTACACTAACCTAGTTAACATGGACTGCTGCCCGGAGCAAAGAAAGAGAAGATGGGGGATTGCCAAGGATACAAGCACATGTCAGACCGTTCTTCCAGGAAGTTTCCAAAGGACATTCAGACCTTTAGCCATAATTATTCTAGCTTACCATTTCCACAAGCACTGCAGGATGCCTTTCATGTCACATATTTAGCTTGTAATTGTAAATGCATGAAATGAAAATCAATCCCACTGATCTGTCGGGCAGAGACTTATAGCTCGATAAACTTGAACTGAACAGGTCAAGTTACTGTGTTCAAGCCAATGTGCTTTCAGTGCTGTAGTCTTACCTGTACGTGAGTGAATACAGAAATCACAACACACATTCAACAATTAATTCAAACCAGAGCAAGAAGCTCAAAAATGTATATTTTCAGCCTTTTTTAACAGTGCTTTTGCCTCGCTCTTGATATTTTTCTAGTCATTATTGATTTTGTTTACTTCTGTTGGTGGTTTGCTTTTCAAGCAAATAGAAAGGTTTACAGAGTTTATTCCCCCCCTACTGTGCATACAAACTGAAAAACAGTAAAGATTTCTGAGAACAATCTAACGTGCTAAGCTGAGGGAACATTAAGCCACTTTGTGGCTTGGAACTTGGTTTCAGGCATCTGTATGGCACACCAGGGGAGACTTCGGGTTTGATACAGCAAAGTTGCCTCAAATTAGGTCTCCCGGACTTCTGAAACTAGGTTTCAAGTAGTTCCTGAACAAGTGGCTTCATGTTCCCTCAGCTTTACATACAGTACTGTGCGTGGAAATGTAGAATTCCCTAATG
Source organism: Polyodon spathula (assembly GCF_017654505.1). Classification (NCBI taxonomy): domain Eukaryota; kingdom Metazoa; phylum Chordata; class Actinopteri; order Acipenseriformes; family Polyodontidae; genus Polyodon; species Polyodon spathula. Next base: position 25,609,516 of record NC_054555.1, on the reverse strand, counting down.
AAGGAGAAAGCAGCAATGTTTCTTTAAAAACAGGCTTCGCTCTACAAAGGAAATGTATTGACACATTATAATCTTGTCTAGGCGGGAATATATTTGACTCCCTTTGTTCAAGGATATCCTCACTGGTCTGGCAAACTGTTTTTTGAAGATGGCTTTTCTGTTGTCTCCGACTCCCTTTTCTGAAAGTCATTTTATTCAAGTATGAACTAACAGTGATTTTCCTTTACTGTAACTTAAAACACAGAAACTTTAGGGTTTTTAGAAAAAAACATTTTCAATGACCAAATAAGGAAAGATGCATTATTTATGCCTAGCTTTATTACCAAAGCCAGCATACTCTTCAGAGTTTATACACAATATGAGAATGTCTTCCTCTGATAAAGTATGTGGGTGTCTGCTTCTCTTGTATACTAAATTGTCTGCATGTTTCTCAGCTCTTTAGAAGCAGATGGATCACTGCCATGCAAGTATTTTGCTCTTGGATGATGAAAGGTCTGGACCGTGCATCATTTTCAGTCCTTATAAGGTTGGTACAAAGCAATTTCTGTTTCAATACTGGGTAATACATTTAGCATTTGCTTGCTCTGAAATCCGGATTTGTATTTCATTTTTTAAAATAATTTCCTCGCTTTATCGCCCTGCCTTAAACAGATAAATCGTACATGTGCCAAGTTGTGGATCTGGGCTGGAGACCCACAATGAGTTTAGAGCTGCATTGGCCTCTTGCACAGTTAGGGAGGAAAGTCAAGGCTAGTTCACCTCAGCAATCCCTTCTGGTATGTCGCCCGAATCCAGGCAGACCTCCCAAGCTGTGGCCTGTTAATCGTCCAGAATGGGCGAGTGGGTTGAAGCGGTGAAATTGGCTACACCGGTCACAACGAGGGTGAAATTTAGGAAATAAATTGGCATGATGCAAACAGCTGCTGGCTCACTACCCATTCTTGGCGACACATGTACATTGCAACATTCACTTTGCCTTAGAAGAATTTCAGAATAAATAAATCACTCCCAATTGATGACTGAAGGTACTGAATCAATATTGCAGCCATTTAAGGTATGGGGATCCTTAGTATTTCATTTAGCAGCTATAAAGCCCTTCACCTCTTATTGATTTTCGTCAGGCAGCAGGAATGACCCGATAGCATACAACCTTTACTGATCTTGTCCACAAAGTCATTTGAATACTGCTTTGCGTTTGCAAGGTTTTTGTTACACAGGACTATGAATCAACCTATCAGCTATAGCGAGATCGTTGTCAAGCCTCATCTGGGGGGAGCAGACTTCAAACTGAACTACAACCTGGAACTTCTCCACCTGTGCTTGCTAAATTGGCAGGTGCTGAACTTACAAAGCTCAAGCATTAAAGGGACCATGCCACCCAATCAACACAGGAGTTTAAACATGGTACACTGCAGGTACAATACCATGTACACATACAATAGCCTTTGCAGAAATATGAGGGTAGTTCAGATATGCTGGAGCATCAAGATTTTATGAGAGGTACCACACAACAGGGATGATAATGAAACTCCCTCTGTATTGCATTACCAGTCCAGGTAACTCACTTGAGTTTCACAGATCAGTCACAAAGTGGAGCTCTAATGAAACAGTGCAAACTGTTGCACTGTGTGGGAGTCTTGCTGTATTCTATTACAGTCAGGCACTGTGCAGTGTTCACCTTTACTCCCTGCAGTGTAAATGCTCAGGAAGTGCAGTGTGAATTGGAGGGAAGTGCTTGTGTAAACAGGACTGTTTTTCCTGTAACACTTGATTCCTCACAGCCCCAATAAATCAAGGATTTCTGCAAATCCAGCATCTGCCAGGCACAGTTTCATGAAGGTCATAAATCTCAAGTGGCTTCGTGCACCAGACTCAGCATCTGGTATCAAGCCCTGGTGCTTCCTGGCTGTTTTTGGGAGCTCAGACGAAGTGAAAACAAGCCCTGAGCCTTCATACACACAATCTGGGACTCATTTTGAAGGCTGGGGTTGGCTTCAGCAGTCTGAAAAATAACACTGACTGCCTGTCTGTTAACAGCTGCTCAATACCAGAAACATTACCTGCACATGCTCAGTTTTGTCAAAAAAAAAAAATGTTTTTGAATTCCAGGCCCAATAAGGAGCCTTCCCCAGGGCCACTATTTGTAAAGTGCTAAACACAAGGTAAGATACAAGTTATTTAACTTTCCTACAGCATGGTAGTAACCAAGAATAAATCTGGCATATTTAGGAACTTTTAGTCTACAGCTCTAAAACACTAGACCACGCGTTCTCTGGCAGTATAGTTATACTGTAGATTCGTGTTATAAGCTGTGTTCTTTTGGTAAGGAATATTGTGAAGGATATTTCATTTTGCCTTATTAAGCAGTGTTGAAAATACTCAACCACATAAAGGTGAACAGCCCAGTTTAACGGAGAAGCAACATCAAAATAAGATATGAAATATGAAAAAATAAGACATGAAACAGGTGTACAGTCATCGGAGGAACTGATTATGGCTTCATTTGTTTACCTTACAAAATGAATAAGTCATGCCTTATTACAAAGGGCCCAAATATGCCCCTAACTGTGCATGGCTGGAATTGCAGACACGTTTTGGTTTATGTTATATGTGGAGTGTATAGGAGTGTCAAGCAGGTTTGATGGGACTTCATGAATGTTCTGGTCTCACTTACTTCTCTGTGACAATGTATTACACAGAGCAGAGAAAACGTGACACATAGAGGTCATAGAAGCAATGCTGTGAATACTACTGTGAATACACATCCAAACACGCTTAGATTTTTGCACAAACCCCCATGAGGACACACCATAAAGTGCATGCAAAGTGTTCATTAGGAAACAAACACGACGTGAACTGTAATGCCTTATAAGAGACTACACCCAGTGTTCCACCAGAGACTCAATAGCAAAGTAGACCTTTTATGCAGGAATCGCGTCTGTGTCGGGATTTTTGTACTGCCTCTGCAAAACAGCCCCCTTCGAGAGAAATGCTTGCAGGCTTCCTTGATTTCCAGCAGATGGCAATGTGTGTGTCCACGCAGTACTGCATCTGGTGAACTGTTCTAACAAACATGGAGAGGTATGCAATGTGTCTCCTTCACAGAGGGATTATATTCCATCCAAACATTTTCACTTGGTAAAAGGAGTCAGATTTGAATTTGTATTTTATTTTATTTTATTTTTTTCTACCAAGCTAGAGTTAGCAAGCTCAGTCCTCCTTCAGGATTCACACTGCATGCATTACACATCCTCAGTGGTAAAGGTAACCCCTAATGTGCGGCATGTCAGAACAAGTGGCCTGAGAAACACAATCACCAACGTGATTTGATTACTTTTCCAATACGACTGCCTCAATGTCAACACACCACTGCTTCAAGCAGGCTTCTATTTTAACCCTCTCCAGGCTCAGTCTGCTGCTGAGCTGTTACAATCACCAACACCACAACCTTAAAAGGGGAAGTGCCTTTAGCCACAGTATCAAACCTGAAATCTATCCAGTCTCAACAAACTGTAAAGCTAGATTAGGGCTTCTCAGTGAAATGAGACTGGTCTTCTCAACCTATCCCCCAGCGGACATTAGTTTAACCCACCTCGATTTGGCACGATTGCCAGTCTTTTCTCGAGATGCCTTGGACTTGAATGACTGGAGGTGTTCCGGTCAGGACTGAGGAGCGCTTATCAAGGTCTGAGGGGGAAACACTAATCTGTGTAGTGGTTGAAAAAAGTTCTCTTTAAGTTCCATGTCAGACTTAAGGCACAATGCTTCTCTTGCTGTGTTTTAACAGCCCCAAATCTACCCTGCTTCTTAGCACACAGCTAGTGGAATACTCCCTGACATTCGCTTCAGGATGGCTACTCATGGAAAATATCTTCTCATTTTGTTGCGTGATGGGGTGCCGGGCATCACGATACAGTTAAAAGGACATATTGTAGCTATTCACAGCTCAGAAGCACAAGAGGAATAAACTTCTGGGTCACTTTATCAGGCAAAACCTGCACGATGAAGACTGCAGTTTAGAAGGCCCGATTTCTGTAAGAAAAGGGGCTACAGCAGGGAATGCCTGAAGCTCGATTTCAACAGTAAGGGCGGAATAAACTATTAAACTCATCAGGCCAACCCATCCACTGAACTGACAACCCTGGTGTTTCTTTACATCTATCCTCTTGACAGTCATAAATGAGAAAGCACAGTACCATTCATCAATGCTTGTCCACTTTGCTCTGACCTTCACTGATTCACACATCAACAGACCGTCAACAAGTATTTCTTCTTTACCTAAATGGTTTCGATTTTTACCTTGGTGAGTACATGACCATAGGATTATCAATACCATTCAGTGATGCATTTACTGGAGCAACCTGAGATTGCTGTCTCACCATTAGGATGTCTAGGGTGATACTGGTACAGAAGTCTCCTAGGTGTTAAATACACAGATACTATATATTTGGTTCTAGAAGTAAGACTTTTATTATTCAAAAAACTGTATACAGCAGTGCAGATCTTTTAATAGAAACATGAACATGCCTATTAACATAGTTTTTAAAGAAGCAAGCACTGGTTGTACACAGATCAAATTAATTTGAAGTGTATTCAGTCCTCCCGGCATTCTGCTCAACCTAAAGGGGGATTTCTTAAGGAAGCTGTATCGCAATTACATCGAAAAACAGAAGTGCAAAACCATGCTAAAACATAACCTCATTTTAACCCAGAGGAAGGAAGTGTGCAATGTTTGAGGCTCTGCAGTTACTAGAGTGTTGTTTGATATGTCGACGGTCAAGAATAATGAAGAAACCGGCACTTTGTTTTTATTTATTACAGGGGGAAGGACATTTCACACGAATTCACGATTCAATCAAAGCACAGAGGTGTTTGCTGTGCTTGGAATCCCGTCTGCATGAAAACGCTCTTGTTAAGGTGATGTGTAAACTCATTAGTATGAGTGGCCATAAAAATTCAGACCCTATCCTCATGCTTTAAAAACTCACTGGATGAAGCGAGATAAGCTGTCAGTGACAATCAATCCAGGTCAAATAGAAATACATCGCTTTGCGACACAGGCGGGGGCAACAACCACCATAAAACATATCAGAAGACAGACCTGGGTTCTGGGAAAGTTTGGATCCAGGCAAACTCCAGCTCCTTGCATGGAATTAACTCTGCAACGCAATTAATTACCCATAACCTGTATTAGAAACAAACACTGACAATTACAGGTAAAGCAAAACCTGGGCCACTGACTGTCAAATCTTGAAAAAAAGAGACACTTCTTCACACAGAGAGTGGTGTGGCTACGAAATGGGTTACCTAGTCATGAGGCAGAATCTCTTGGATCCTTTAAGACTCAACTTGACCGGACAATCTTAGTGTTTCTTATGTATACTCACACATCTCTCGTCATAGCATGAAATACAGTATTAGAGCTATGTAAATCACAATGGCCTACAGTTTATTTGACATGTCAACGAACAGAAGCACAGTTTACTCCATATATCCCCAGACATTCATAACGTATGCTAAAAAATGTCATCAGAATTAGATAAGCTGTTCTCTATAGTGTATGCCTACAGAATGTGTGTGATATACAATACTGTACATCTATGTATATACAGTACTTCTACATCCCCAGTGGGAGAAAGTACCCTACTGTGAATGGGGGAACGGCTGCATCTAGATTTGGAGGGGTGTCTTTAGAAACCATCAAGCTGCACTGTGGGTAGAATAATGAATCTAATTGGATTGGGAGGGCAAAAAACAAGAAACCTAGGACACTGGGCCCTATTCACAAAGCTTTCACACACGCATGGGTTAGTTAAAGACTGTTATGAATAAACAGTGGAGAACAGTTTCATGAATATCAAACACTAAAACTTTGAAATGACCTCGGGAGTTCTGCCTGTTTGCAAGTTTGAAAAGAACAGGGGGGAAAAAAATAAAAAATAAAAAAACAAACTGAAGAGCTCTCTGAAGATTTTGGGCAACCGTATCTGGAAACACACACGCAAAAACAACGTAACCAAATGAGCAGTTTGATAACGTCAGCTAAAAAACACAGCGCAATCTTATCCTTTCCTACGCAGAGCAACCCTTTGAAAAAACACAAGCCACTGCCTGCACTTTAAAGGCTGTAACCTTTATATCAATACACAAGAGCCATTAGATAGCAGCGATCTGTGGAGAGCGTAGGAATGTTAACAGCCTGCGGTACACTTTTAATAATGTAATGTACCCATTGTAGGATTATAGAAGACACTGCCTCTCTCATATTATCTTATGTCACCCTCACTTAAGTCAAGCAACTAGTTTCAAGATGTTTCTCGTGATCATTTAGATAAAATAAATATACCAGTAAGGCCTTGAAGTACAGTATGTCAAAGAGTCTACATCATGTGTAATTGTACAGAGGCTGGCTACCACACACTCCACAAGTCTTAATCGCTGTGTAAAATAGCCAGGATCGTTTGCAGCTGTGGTACAGTACAGAGCTTTTAACATCATCACGCAGACAGAATGCATTGTAAAACACTGCCCCTTACAAACTTCCCCCTCTAATCTCAGCGATCGGCTGCAGCAAGTCTAGGAGAATCAGGTCAAGGTGCCAATGTAACAGGGCAGAGACCAACACGAACCGGAAACTAAAGATTAAAGACATATTTTAGCTGCTTAAAAGGCTGTATGAATCTTTCAACCCGCTGCAAAATGTTTTTTTGTAGTTTATTACCTTTGTGTTGTTCTACCAGTATGTTGTTATCACACCACACGCTTAATGTAATAAAAAGGTCGTGAGACATCATAGTATAGACACAATATCATTGAGATGTGTGAAGTAATGCACTTATAACAATGCCTGCCCCACGATATTAACCCCGGTGATGACTGACAGTGGTTTACATATTTTACAGTTTATCAATGAACATGTCAACTTGTTTCTCAGATATTTACTCCACAGGCAAAAAATAACAATTCCAAAAATTGTAATAACTCCCTTTAAAAAGGATGAAAGACATTTCTTAACCTAAAGAGCACACAGCCTGAAGTAAACAAGAAAAGGTGAGCGTTACACCCAGCATCTCTGTCAGTCAGTGGTTGCGCAAATAATTCACAACTATGACCTGCTGGCTCCCAGACATCAGCTCAAACCACTAGGCCTCTGTAATTCCCAAGCGCCACTCTGAGGCCACCTGTTAGATGTTTATGATGTGCTAATTAACTGCGTTCAAGATTCCTTACTGAATGCATTGTTATTAGGGAATAAATGTGACGTACATGGGTTTTTTTTCAGTATTTTATAGGAACTAAATTGTTACCAAATGTTTTAAGAAATGCAATGTTTTCCTTTGTGCAAGATTTCCCTCCTTCAGCGATTTTTCTTTTGGTTCGAACTAAAGTAATCTGGAAGAACGTCCCTTATTGAAGTTATTGAAGTGTAAATTAAAATTAAATTGAAAAACACACAACACACACAGTATAACACTCAGAAGTATAATTACAATGCTTACTTCATTTTCCATGAGGGAATACAATCCCGAATCCCACCAGTGCAGCACTATCCCTAACAAGCTAATGACTCTGCTTTATATCACAGGCTACCAACTGCACAAGCTGACTACGAGCAAGCAATTAACAAGATGGCATGGCTTCTGCAAGACACAGAAACACAATAATACATTAAATGACCACTAGGGGCATGCCTTTCAGTTTCAGGGGGGGCAGAAATTTCACTCACACAACCTTAAGTTGTCATTTAAAGAAAATTCTGAAATTTATCTTTGAGGAGTCTTTTCAGAAACAGTTCACCTGGGTAAAATAAGGGTACTAGTTAGTAAATAATACGGATTGCACTGATGAGCACAGCAGTGGTCTCTCAGAGACGCCTTTCCCATTGGCAGGGACCCGTTGAGGGAAACCAAATGATTGTTTTGTTTTCTTAGAAAAAACGCCCACCCAACCCTAACTGCCTGCTCCTTACCATGCCATCCCCGTTTCCTGGTCCAAACCCGTTCTGATAAGGTACATCAATGAGTGACTCGTTTATTAACCCAGGACACACAGGAGCAGAGCTGTGGATCCACTGAAACTAAATGCCGTGCTGCTGCTGTAATAGCTGTGTATGGTTTAGAAGCTTTCTTCTGCACATACAGTTTCTACATGCACAGTACAACATTGTACCACATTTGCACACAGGCATTTACCATTGTGGATTATCTACAGTATGGTTTAGTTTATAAATGTCTGGTACTATTTTTGTATGTTTTTATATATATTCTTTTATTGCTGCTGCTTACCGCAAAGATACTTCTGTAACCTACCCCCCACCCCCCATTGTTTTAATAATGTATTTGAAGTAACATACTACACAACTGACACAGTGAATAAATACTAATGAATAATAATCCGTGGCAAACACTCCATTATTTATAAATCAAACTGCAGTCTAAATTGTTTATGAGACTAACAGGAACCCAAGTCTTCCAAACCATTTTTTGGAGGCAAGGGGGCGTTGCAGAACTACATTTAGGGAGCTGAGAAAAACACGACAGACTGGCGCAAATCACAAGTGCGTACCCAGCATAGCCCACAGATATACCGCTAGAACAGACCCTTACTGCACTGCTCCAGGATCCAAGTGACAGAAATATAATCCATGCGCTACTGCAACCCACTTATCCTCTGTTCCTGCTGTCAAGCCAATCATCTGTTTTCACCAAGCTACTGTACCCTGGAGGACCCAGCCTAGGAAGTAGACTGCTTTCTCTGAAATGCTTGTGAACAATCTGGGGGAGCGAATTCCAGGAGAACGGAGCCAAGGAGGACTTAAAAAGACGCTGTTGTCCTGACATTTGGAAAAAAAGGCTGTCAGATCCAGAGGAACCCGGCAACTGAAAGCACGTTATGCAATTCTAAACCGCGTTACTGCCGCCGGATTGCTCCGGGACACGGGCTGCGGCTGCTGCTGCTCCCCTGTCTTGTTGCTATGGTTGCTAAGTAACGTGGGAAAGCCAGGACAGAGATGTCGCTATTGAAACTGCTTTTTTAGTTAGCTTATTGTGCATACTGTCACTATTTCACTATTAAACCACTGTACTCTGTCTCCCTGATGGTCTACTACATCATCAAGCATCCCACAACCCTGCTTTTTATTTATAATCTAATGGATAATCTGAATGGAGTGGTCTCCTGCTTTATTGTTTTAAAACCACTCTGTATCAAAGCACATTACACTGTACTTATTGAACAATATTTTGTACACTGTAGGTTTTATCCTCTCAAGACCACTGCCAAGGTATTTGACCTATAAAGACCAAGGGACAGTCCACACTGCAAAAGCACAATCCTGCACAATTTAGCATGCAGTCTCTGTATGGATGTGGCCCAGAAATGAATAATACTGGGTGGTTACTGGGATTACAGGGAACAACTGAAATCCATAATTACAGGTTCAAAAATCAGAGTGGTTTCTTCAGACCCAGACAGAAAAGTCGATCAGGACTAAACCTACAAGCCCCTCTTCTTTCACCTGTTACTGCAACATGTTCTCTAATAGTGTTTAACCAGTGCTTGGTACAGTAAAGGTTTAACGGTGAAACATGCCAGCGATTTTGTGTGTAGAGAGATCCCAGGAGCCCAGTGCTGAGGCAGAAAAGGTTTTTTTCATAAAGCAGTTAAAAATGAAAACATTTAGCTGGGCCCCTGGTGTTGGATCACTCAATTTGGGATTGAACGTTTCGCTGCTGCTATAGTCCTGGCCAACCCGGCCAGGTGCCAGGACCCATCCACTTCCCTGACAGTCCTACTAATTGCTGCCTGACACCGCCCACTGGAAACTCACTGGAAAGATTAACCCCGGCAACAGATGTGCACTCACATAACAAAGCTGTGTGAAAGAATCCAGGGAACCAAAATATCCTCGGTCATAAACCAGCAGGACCCCCTGGAACCTTCCCACAAAGAGGTTTCCACTAGACAACCAGCAGTGACCCTGTGTGTGGAACACTAAGGGCATTCTGACATTGCCAAAGGGAATCAAGCAAACAACCAACAATCTGACCCTCGGGTACTGTATGACAGACAGCATACCGTGTGCAACGATAACTAAACAGCTGGCATTCCTAATGGTCACCACCTCTGCTGCGTGCAGCAATCAGCGAGATGTATCGTTGTAACACAGTAAACGCCACCTTCATTCTAATACAAGGCCAACGGACGTCAAAGCAGTTGGAAGCCAACAAAAGCACTTCATTTTGCTGTACATACACAAAGCAGAATTAACAATTATAAACACTGACTGTACAACCTCTAAAAGCTAGTCACAAACAGGTAAATGTTCCGACAGGAACACAAAACACAATGTCTCTGTATAAAACCAGCAAGAACCAACTCAACTGCAAGGGGGGTTGTCTTCTTTTATGGCGGCCTTCCTGTGCAGAAGGTACAGGTATTCAGACCCCACATTAGTTATTACACCTTTTCTAAAGACTTCTAAAGTCTTCAACAGTAAATATGTTTTCAATGCCTGTGTTAAAAGAAAGAAACAGTAGCAGTCTTAAAGCTTGTACTTCTAAGTAATGCTTTGTAAAGCATCCCGAGTAATGGGTTAAAGGTGCTTTATTATTACAGTATAATCTAATAAAACGCTGGTAACAAAAAGACTAGATTCTGTGCTTTTAAATTCAACCCACCCCCACCACCACCACCAGTAGGGGAGAATGGTGTGCTAACCAGGAACAAGCCTTGATGGGTTGAATGGCCTTTTCAATCATTCCCAATGTTCTTATGTTCTTATGTGAATCCTTAAACTCTTTATACTGCAGCAAAGAGAATAGTAAAAAAAAAAATTGTCCCTTTTAATCTAAATACAAACAAACAAAAAAAAATCCACTGTCTCAGGTTGTAAACAAACACTGGCACACAACACAGCAGAGTGCCCGAGGGCTGAGAGCACACAGCACACGCAGTTCCGAGAACGGAGGAGCATTCTTCTGCCGAATTCTTGAAGACGTTACAAAATGACCCAGATTTCCTGTACTCTTATGAACAAGGTCGTAAGTTCAGGGAACAGGGAAGACAAGCAGGAGGGGTGGATGTAATTTCAAAGTGTTTTGCGATATGCAACCAAGCCTTGCAAAACAATAAAAACAAAACAAACATTGTACTTGTCTACATGTTTAACCTTTTGCCTAGAAGAAAAACCTGTTCAGTTTGTTATCTAAGAAAACAATGGCAGTCACAAGAGGCTGGATCACTGCAGGAGTATAAGCATGTTCATGCCTCACTGGTTCACCTGTTCAGCAGGTGACCTGATTCTCCCTCTATCACACACTAAGTATGTGTCTCTGTCCTTGTAGAGATGCAAACCTTTTTAAACCTCATCTTTTAAGGCGATTTCTTTTAAAGCATGCCTCAATTGTATTTCTGCTCTAAAGTTTCATGCATTACAACAATGGTGTTACACACCAGTCTGTTACAGAACAGGCTGTTGGTTTCAATAGGCAGGGAATGTGTTTTACAGCTTGATTTGAATGGATCAACGTCAATGGAGAGGCTGTGAGTACTGCATTGTGCACAGAGTATAAATGCATAAACACCACTTTAATGAATAATTAATTTACAGTGGGAAAAGATCTGTTCAATCATTTTTATTTGATCATTTTTTTCTCTGGAATAATTTCATAGTCATAGAATTCATCATCCATGTCAATTTTTTGCTTCAACTCAAACCATACTAAAAAGGAACAAAATGTTGATATGAGGTTTGCTGGCTGTGTGTTTGAGAAACTCAACCTACCTTTGACACATCCTCTGCCCCCCCGAGCTGGGAAGAGGACAGGTGGGCAGGGTGTCGCATCAAGGACTCTGCTGCCAGCTCCAACCTTGGTCGTTTGGCCTCAGCATACTCGGCTTCTGATTGGCTGTTTGACTCAGTGATGTATCCAATCTGTTCATACCTCAGGTGCTGGTCCTGACCTCTGTGAAGAAACCACAATTTAAAAAATGGTCAAGTCGACATTTATTTTTAAAGATGAGATGAACATGATCTTACTACAAACAACTAAAATCCCTCCACTAAACCGCAGGCTGAGAGACTGGACCTCTTTAATAGACTACAGAGAAGCTATGCTGCCTACTAATCTGGGCTGGCCATGATTGACCAAGCTGCAAAAGAAATGGCATGCTTTAAGTGCTCTTGCCAATGTTCTGAGCCGCTCAAATGTACAAGACTTAAATACAGATGGTCTCCGACTGTCAAGTTTGAAATCCCAACTTTGCTCAGTCTGAGCTGAAAGCAAATGGGAGGCCTGTGGACCAGAAATGAAGCATTAATTGGGCGAGGTGAGACTCACAGACCTCGAAAGACCTCGCCGTGGTTTGCTGTAGATTAATCAAGGCAATAGGCTAATGCTCTGCGCTTTAGTGGAGGCACAGAGTTAAGAACAACTGCAGGAGTCCAAATTTGCAGGCAACACAGAAAACTGTCAGAGAGGAACATCATTGTCTCCGCGGGGGTATGCAGATCACGTTTGGAATTCGACCGAGTGTTTCACCCAAATGCACACAATTAGCAGAGGCTAGCTAAGGATTGGAATGGGGCTTGTGCTTACCATGTCTGCTAAATAATACAGTGTAAATATTACCTGGGAAATGCGGCACTTTGACACTTGCTTCAGCAACCAACACAAATGGCAGATTTACAAAGTGTTTGCTGTTCATCCCATATTAAACAGACTGTTAAAAATGAAGCTATTTACTCCAGTTCCATCACAAGTCTTATCTTTGGTTATATTCTTTCAGTGTCATTTATTCTGTAGCGAACCACAGGGATGATAAAGATCTCGTCCTGTGACGATAACAGCTCGGGCATCTGCATGTTTTGTTTTTAGCTATTCATATATCATTTAGATAGGTTCCATATAAGTGCACAATGGAATGGATCTGAAATACTACAAGGTATAACAGGGCATGCTTCTCTAATTTATTTAAAAACACCGTTCTGCGTACAGTACCTTGATCTTACTACTTGTGTAATCTTGGGAGCTGTTGTGACCCTACTGAGAATCATCAAGATTCCTGCTGGGAATGCCTCTACAGTCCCAGTCCCTCTCCCTCTCCCTCAAATCAGAACCACTTGATTAGCAGGGAAAGCCTACCAAGGCTTCTCCACCCTGACTGGTGAGAAATGAAATATAAAAAACCAGTTGTCTCGTGGGCAATAGACCAAAACCAATCTTTTGCCCAGGGGTTGGATTAACTGGTGCTTATTAGTAAGCTGTGCTAAAGAACATAATTAGACATTACCCCTTTTAGTAAACATCCAGTCTCATCAAAAGTTAAAGCACAGGAAGTAGAAGATCAAGATCATTCAGGTATTGCAGTTTGCAATTAAACTTGAACATCTCCTAGTTGCAGACAATTCAGTGAGTGCCTTCCTGGGTGATAGTAGAATACAAGTGTGAAATTAAATCTAAACCAAAGCAAGGGTCACAGGGCATTGTCATGGTGATGGGACTTAACAAGACTTTTGAGCAAGGCATCATTGGAAAGAGTTTGGAAATACCAGAAACATGTCAACTGAATTGTAATTATGAAGAGGTGAAGCTTCACATGGAACGGACCAGGTGCTTTGGTAAACTAGACTTCACACTGCACAGCTATTGGGCTTGAACAATTGAACGTATTAAAATCAGTGTGGACACACTGGCATTTATAATTGTTTTGTCCTACAGCTGTACAATGAAACTGCTTTTCAAGACAGGACAATGCAGTACGTGTATCTGACTGAACACTGTCTACTGCTGCTGCATTCTAGGATGGATTAGCATCTAGAAAGCTTCGGGACACAGTGGGGTTTTCTTTATGAAGGACCGTCGACTCTTCTATTACTGTATAGGCAAAACAATCTAGAGACTCATACAGCATTTCAATATAAGCCTTATTGGAAATTTTCCTAAGCACAGTTAGTAATAACAGGTGGTAATTTTAGTTTTATCTGCCGGCACTAGTGGAAGAGGTTAAATCAACCAATTTATTAATAAAACCTATGATTTTTTTATTTTTCAAAAGGCATACCAGAGAAGAAATATAGATATCTATCTATCTATCTATCTATCTATCTATCTATCTATCTATCTATCTATCTATCTATCTATCTATCTATCTATCTATCTATCTATCTATCTATCTATATCTATCTATCTATCTATCTATCTATATATATATATATATATATATATATATATATATATATATATATATATATATAAAAACAAACAAACACCACCATCACTTGGCATGTACATGTTGTGATTGCTTGGATATACAGAATCTTTACCAGCAGCAGTTGTCAACATCAAGTCAACCCTGAACGGCTGTGAGTTTCTGAAGCTAAAGAGAGCAGTCTGTCAATGTTACAGTACAGCACTCTGGGTTCTTAACTGTGAAAACACTGCTCAGCCAAAACATAGCGGCATTTGCTGGCTAACTTCCCAGGGCGATGGCATCACCAAGACATGGACAAAAGTGTTTGTCTGTCTGAAGGTCTATCTGTCAGACTACAATCAGTGCTTTGTTGTCGGTATCAAAGGAAATTATTGTTTTTCTTTCCCTTAACCTCAAAGCCATGTTCGCCTATTTTTGCCAAATTGCCTTTCCCCCTGTAAAAAACACATTTCTGAATGTCCTAGATGCATGTTATTTATATTAAAATATAAAGTACAAATTTGTATTTCAAATTATGTTGGAATCTAGAACAAAAAGTGCTTCCAAGACTCTCACAGATGAGAAAATGTGAAGAAAAAACAAAACAAAACAAAAAAAAACACATTTACAAAAATTATCAGTTTATTGAAAAATAAACCATGAAAATATGTACATCGAATTTTTTTTGAGAAGTTTATATGATAGCCCTATATGTTGGAAAGTTTCACACAAAATTTCAGCTCAATAGCACCAAAAATGACCAGAATACCAGAATGCGAACATTGTTTGCAATTTCAGATTTTCATTGGCAAAAGTGTTTTTTTATCCAAACATTATTGGAGAACAGAAAACATAACTTTAGAACAGAAAATATAAAAATTTAGAACACAAAATAACTTTATATACATATAAAACTAATAAAAACTATATATATTTTCTGATGCCACTTACTTGCTGTGCCAATGCTAAAAATATCCACAATTATGCAGAGGCACATTGCAAGACTGGCATTTCCAAGCAGTTTTTACTCTTTGTAGTTTGTACTCTTTTGCAATGTCTTCTCTCTTCTTCAAATCAATCCATCTCTGTAATTTTCCTGCTCGCCCCGTGTTCCCCTTTTGCGCACGACACTTCAGCTCTATGTGTGGTGTTACGTATGTTTGTAAACTCCTCACTTTGTTGTATACATGGCACGGCTAGGCTTGTTGTGAAGCCTGAAAAGTCGCCTCTCAAATGTGACTTAACTGATCAATATCACTGAGCACCTGCACGGAGTTATAAGGCAAGACGTCACACTATCTGCAATCCTCACAGCTGTGTTTTTTCTGGTCACTCCGCTCTTTGAAGTTTGATGTGCGCAAGGCTCTAAAATTCTTGTTTGGCCGAGTATTGCATCGAATATCGTCTTGAACTGAAGCCTGGCTCCTCTTCTTTCGAACAAACAAAGAATCACTGCTGACAGGCATTCCTGGACGGAGCTAGAAAGCAAAAGGTAAGTGGCCCGCCTGTGGGCCAAATCCCATATACGAGAGTTTTAACACAGAGCTAAATTTAAGATTTTGTTTTTATACAAAACAAATATAAGGGTCTTTATATAAGAGTGCTAGATATGATAAAGTGATGGAGTTTACCGTTTCCACTGTTTCTCAATTGTTTAGTGCACCTATTTAAAGTTTTTCATTGTGTTGCTCAAGTCTCTACAGACTTTTAAATAGTAGGTTTTCTATTTTTTTTCAATCAAGAGACAAGCTATAATTTTAACTATTGTACTTCCAATTTCAACCAGAAAGAAAGAAGATGATAGCATTAAGGGTAAATATTTCTTTCCATTAACATACCTTTCAATTCAATGCCAAAAACAAGAACAAAAAAACCTGCTGAGCTCTGATCAAGACTGAAATAAAAACTAAAATATATTTAAACAGTTCAAAAAGGCCTCCCTGGCTCAATGTCAACTAAAAAGCACTTAATTAAGCATATCAGTAAGCATATCATAATAATGGCAAGGACTTCACAATCCATCAAGATAAAGGAAACACTCAACACTAAAAAGGGGGGGGGGGTACACAGCAATATGTTGGGGCTGGAAAGATCAGCAGCCACTTGAGCAAAAGCCTCGATCAATCTTCATCACAAACAGCCTGTACAAATGATATAAGCCAGTTCATTATCACTTGTCTTCCCTCCAAACTTATTAAATTCTCTACAGTCCAAGGACTACGTTACTGCTGCGTTAACATGACACACCTGACTTTAACGTTGTTTTATCCTGTCTGTATGCTGGTGTTCTGTTTGAAATCAGTGGTGCATTGTGAGAAGATAAAATGATTTCAGGGATTCCCCACGTGATTTATGAACATGATGAGTGAAAAAAAGAATACAAATACAACAAACAATATTATGTTGAAATATATATTGCCGAGGTACGGACAACATGGGTATAGCAAGTACAGAAATGGGTAAGAAGTACCGTCACACGTAAAAATAATAAGCGTACTTTCTTGAAAACAGGTGAAAACTAAATCTGCTATGCTGTTGGAAAAAGAATAGAAGTGGCTAAGACCGTTTGAAAAATGACATGTTGTAAATACAGTCTGGGGTCTCATCACCACAGGGATTATTCTCTCCAGTGCCCTGAATCCTAACAGCAAACATGTCAAATGAAAACAGGCCTCAGAGGAGTTCTACACAGCTGAGGTTCCATATGGACTGGGGGGGGGGGTGGGGGGGGTTGGGGAGAGGAAATGCTAGGCGCATCTGATTAGGAATAAATCTGCACATCCAGTATGCTATCGTTGCTGATGTTCAACACAGCTCTCTCTCCTCCCCGCCTTATTATATGCATGTGGATCCACCGGGTTTATTTTTGTAAGCTTTACCCCTCAAAGCCTGCCTCCAAGCCAAGCTAACACTGTATTATGCAACGTCATGTTACACTACAGCCAGGCTGCCACATTTCACAACACATGGGCACACTGGTGATCCGGCAGCAGAGGAGAGGCCACTGGACCATTGTGAAGAAAAATAAACCACATGAGCAACCAGAAAAATTCAGTGTTTTATCAGAGAATTCTGAGATCAGTTAGTTGGTTAATCGGTTGGCACAGTAGATGTTTTGTATAAATACTAGAAAAGTACTACAAAAGAGTAAAGAAATGTGAAAAGGAAGACCATTTAAATGATTTACAACCTGCCTGAGCATGGCACTGTTTGTTTTACAGAAATAATCCAAACGCTATGTCAATACTCGCTGGTACATTAATTCCACGTGTGGAAGGGGGGGTGGCGGCGGTGCTGCCAAGAGCTGGGAGGTCACTAAACTACCAGTTTATACAATCTGAAGGAATCTGACACTGATATTTCTTTTTCTGGTTTGAACTTACATGACCTGGATTCCATCACGCAATAAAACGTGCTGATCCAACTCCATTCTTCAAATGACCGTTTCCATTAAACCCCATTAACGCCAAGCACCAGTGGAGGGCTGAGGTCACTTCAGAGTCTTCAAGGAAACGTGTTGGTTTGTGATGTTATTTTTGACCAACAGGAATTATAAATTAGCTTGGGTCACAGCGCTGCCCTTCGGCTTTCACCACATGATTACAGTTGACAGCGGACAGCCAGCCTCTTCTGAAAGTATACACTCATCTCTTTTACATCTTTCCTTTCCAGGAGAATATTTTTCAATGCCTCTGGTCTGGTCACAGTAGGCCCTGTTTTTAATCCCATTGGTAAATGGTATGATATTGCAGTCACAGTAAACAGAGTTTAAAATACAGATGCAATGCCGTATCAGAGGTGGTTTTTTGCTTCAGACATTGATGACAGCGAGTTTAACCATTTTAAGTGCA
Organism: Polyodon spathula; assembly: GCF_017654505.1. Lineage (NCBI taxonomy): Eukaryota > Metazoa > Chordata > Actinopteri > Acipenseriformes > Polyodontidae > Polyodon > Polyodon spathula. Next base: position 25,591,472 of record NC_054555.1, on the reverse strand, counting down.
TAAAACCAGTTTAAGAAATCTATCACAATCAGTATATTAAATGGTAAGCGACAGATTAAAAGAACCATTTCTGGAACTGAAGATCAATCTATGTAATGCTTGTACTGTAAAGTGCATTAGCTAAGAGTAGGACAGAACTAAAAAAAGTTGCCAGTTTTATTCTAGTACAGTAGGAGTGGTAATGTTCCATTTAGAGTGGAAGTAAATGGGGGAGGGGCCAGGGATTGGAATTCCAAGCTGATTTAAATCAGTGCTATAAGCCACAAAACCTACTTAAAAGTAATAAGTACTCTTCCTAAATCATTCTCTGAAGTTACCTTAAAAAAAAAAAAAAAACACGTTGGTCTCTAGTCTTAATTCATCCACAAACCTGTCTGTACACGTCACAGGTGAACATAATGTGTACATGCATATATTTACACTAAATATGATAGCTGACTAGGATTATAAATGATACATCTACCAACAAAGAACATCTATAAAAACGAAAAAATTCTGGCATAGATTATGTTTGCACATGGATTGTTAAAAATCAAATGCTGTAGATGAAAGGGTAATCATGCTTTTCAGCTCAGTAATTATTACCCTGGTTCACTGGACAGAAAGGAAACCGCTGGGTACAAAAACTGGCGCCAACAATGTTGGCTGCGGATAGGCAAACAATGGAAGCAAGCCGTCCATCCCCAAGCCAGTGTACAGGGTGTCACCTGGCAGCTACACATGGCAATAAAAGACCTTTCTGAAAAATAAAACCTCTCTCTCTCTCTCTCTCTCTCTCAAAGCAAGTTGGGAATGTCGTGGTTGAGGTCTGGAAAGCTACTTCATACACACAGCTATAAATGCATGGAATACCCTGCCAGGTGACGCAGCAGGACCTAAAACACTAGGAACATAAAAACAACGGAAGCAAGCTGTCCATCGCAAGCTAGTGTACGGCTTGTCATCTGGCAATAAAAGCCCTTTCTGAAAAATAAAACCTTTTTTTGGTTTGCCATTGCCCCTCAAGCACTCTCTCTGGAAATAACATTAACTTCCCCAAAACCAGTTTCATGGTTGATCTGGGAAGCTGGCCAAAATTGGAGCTTTCACAGATTTGTATCACAAACCTGCAGATACCTCAATAAATAGAATGCTTTGTTGGCGACTTGCAGAAGGAAGCAGAACAACAAAGTGCCACTTACTTCAACAAAGCCACTGCCAGCCTCATCATTAATCTTGTGGTTGAAAGTCCCTCCCCCCCTCCTCCTCCAACTTCCTGCAGTGTTTTTAACGGTTACAAGTCTTCCGTGTCCATTTTATGCAATTTTTTGGGCTGCATCTCCTCTCACCATCTCCCCACTTCCTGATGGCTGTCCTGAGATAATGACACTACATATGACTCCTCCCAGCAGGGCCTGTGAAACCGGATTACAAATTCAGCAAGTGCTCATGAAGGAAAGGGTTCTCTTGTCCGTCCCCTTTATAAAGTGAAATAAAACAAGCAGCTGTGCCATTCCCTCAAACTGGGGATTCCACACTGCGGTGTGCAGTAACTGGTAATAACGTCAAAGCAAAGCAATTTTATTTATATATATATATATATATATATATATATATATATATATATATATATATATTTTTTAAAAGGACTTTGATTACTATATGTGTAATGTTGCATGCACAACCTAGACTCCACCTGCAGTGCTAACAAATGTTCGATTGTCTTTTACCCCCCCCCCCCCCCCCCCCCCTTTCCCTTATAGTATACGCATACCTTTTGGTAATTATAGTGATGAGCTGACGACAGATTATAATCGACCACAACACTTGTTACCGCGTGATCATAGTTCATTCGGTTCTTTTTTTTTTACACAACTGAAAAAAAAAAAAAAAAAAAAAAAGACAAAAGAAACAGCTTCACATTCAAACAGGAGGAAAAAAAAACAAAAAAAACCAAGGGCTTTACAAAGTATTAACAGTAGACATGTTCCAGACACAGCAGTGGTATTATTATTAGGGGGCTAAACGAGCTGGAGCCAGGAGGGATCCTGACAGCCTGACTGACTGTCATGCTAAAAGAACAGTTTGTGCTCAGCAGAGGACCACTTCCAATGCAATACAAATACTCTGTTTCGCATCAAGGAACGTTTTTCCAACTGTGAGAAATAAAAATATTAGCTGGTCTTGTTGCCTTGGCGGCAGGAGAATCCAGCAGTATCTGAAGGCGCCTCGCTGGTAGATGGTGGAAGGGGTCCAACGGTTACCTGCTCTGTGTTTATAAAGTGAAATAACTTAATAAACAAGGATCCCTGAGTTCAGGAGTTGCTGTTCTGTACTGATTGCCTGCAAATACAGTACATACAGTACAATAATAACATGCTACTTACTGCAGATCGGTATCTTTACAAGTCAGCGCATCCAGTTATCTGCCACTTTGGGTCAAGTCTACTGTTTTTGGCAATACAATGCTGTGCTGTAGACAGTGCTGCCTTTACTAATATAAAAGGCACTGATATCAGTGAACATATTAGTGAATAATGCTTGTGGAACACTCCCACATAATAAATCTTTGTCTCGGTTGATTTCTTACCTAGGCCTCATTTCCTGTTGCTTGACAGAAATGCACCTCATAGCAAACATTTATCTTTTTCAACATTTCACCTAATCATTCGCCACCTACCCTACGCATCCTGTTAGATCACAGCAAAGCAGCTGAGAAAAAAAAGGGAGAAAAGGTGAAAAATCTAAAAGCAGGTGTCCTCATACTGCTTAAAATCGTATAAACCAGATCACCCTGCAACACACACAAAACCAAGACAGAACTCATTAGCTCCTTATAATAAGTCAGTTGGGCGATGCCAACGTATCTCTACGGCGTTATCCTAACCTGAATGAACCCACAATTTTTGTACAGTACAAGGCAGTGCAGAGCACATTGAAAGCTGCAGGGCCCCACAATCATAGTCTCTTTTCTACGTTTAACATTCTCACAGCAGACTCCGACAAAACAATGCGACCTTGAGAACTTTGCATACCAATATACTAGTTTATTTGCTATAGGTTTCCAGCCTCTCCTCCCATTCGAATAAATGCTTGCTGCTTCCATAATACCAGCAGCAGTTAAATAGTGATCCATTTGAAGTCCTCATGCATGAGCACACACAATTATGATATAATGGTGGGGGGTAGAGATTAGTCTTTTACCCCCAAGAACATTTCCATCTAATATTAAATATGAAATTAAGAGATGATTACAAATATCGGTGTGCGATAAGAATCTGAACAATAAAAACCCCTATGAGAACCATTGGTGAAATCCTGTTGCCCAAGGGGAACGAAAATATTGCAGTGGCGATAAGCTGTGCCATTCTGAAGCCCAGAAGACAACCTACAGTATACTGCAACAATGGGAGTATACTAGACGCCTTCACAATGTAAATACAAAGACTGACTGTCTAAATGTACTGTTCTCTGCCTTGATAAATTAAGCTAGTTACTGTAATTGCCAGGGGCAGAATCTGATTTTGCTCAACTGTCTGCGAGCCTTAATATACAGCCGAATACGTAAACAATCGTCAAAAATGTGTAGGGCCTGATTTTCAAGTGATTTTGCTCAACTGTCTCTGTTGAAACGCAACATGGCAGCTGCACCGACAAAGAAAAAATAAATCCAGTGTTTCAGTAAAATTCAGAGTTAAAACATTTTCAGATTACCTATAGAACGACGGTGGGATACTATTCTGCAAATATTGCTGTCACTTGACTGATCGTGTACGAGCCAATACCATTAAAGATCATATTGCCAGAATAAAGCTATAATTTGCAATGCTAAACCATGACTTCTTAATTAAATTATATTATTGAACGATGATGAAATGGGCTCAAAGCTATTTTTCTAGCTATATACTGCTTAAAGGAAATGAATCTCTTTACTGTTTTGCAAAAAAACAACTGGGAGGATTAATTGTGCATTTTCATTACAATCAGGTGATACACAGCAGTGAACCTGTGTAGCAAAGAGTCAGTCAACACACTTTTTTATTTTTATCAAAGTGTCATATTTTATCCTGGTTATTGTAATACCAGTACCCTAACCCTAAACTTAGTTTGTGGAGCACTGTAAATAGGATTTCTCTCACATGACACGGCTGGACTGTTACTGAACTATTTCATATTTGTTATTGTAATGCCAGCAAGAAGCTAAACAGGTCTTTTCAAAACATCTTTATTTGTAGACTGACCTACAGTGTTAGCGGCAGACTGTAAATACGATTCTCACACAACTGTGCTGGACATTTGTTTTCTGAACTGTTGTAAGATAACTACCGCAAGTATTCCTGCTTATTTTTATGCCAGCAATGAGGCATGTGATGTTTACAAACACTGTCACATCAGTGTCGTCAGGTGCTTTACTTACTATTACAGCAATGTAACGGCTTTAATAAAAAAAAAAATTACAAATTAAGTTTAACTGTCAACATTATATTTCAATTATGCTCGAATGTCATGTTTAATTATCAATACAGTGATAAAAAAAAGTGAATTTGTCTGTTCCTGAGAATGGAAAATCAGTAACTTTAAATGCGAAGCCCTGGGTAAAAAGCTGCTAAATCCAGAATACTGTACCAAATAGTTTTTATTATAACCCTAACACTGCTAATATTTAACAAACTATTAAGTGCAGGGCAAACCAAAAATAAATGAGACAGAATACTGGTGAGTGGGAGCTGTTCCAGGAGGGCAGGATCCATCGACTCTCGGGCCTCAGCCATGGTTTTACAGAAAGAGTTTTGAACAGTGACAACAAGTAGCACACACTGGAAGCTCTGTAATTCCCAGACACCACGCCAAACCATTTCAATACTCTGCTTCTCTCTCTTATCTCTCCTGTAGCACAATGTGTGAGCTAAACATAGCTAAGTGAAGCAACAACTTCATAGTCGCTTTAAATAAAAAGATGCTATTAACAATATCCCTGAATTCTTCACTGCTCTCACTCTCAAGTCAGACAGTGAAAAGCAGCTAAATAAAACCACAAAAAAAAAGTGGTATATACTTTATGGTTATAAGAGAGAGCATTAGGCATTTACTATTATTAGTTATTAATTTGATCTGGATCAAGAGCATTACTTTGGTTCTCTCTAATCTCCTGTATGGAAAAATACAGTAAAAAGGACAACAACGACCTGATCAACATGAATAGTTAATTGTGTACAACACATGCTGTTCCTCTTCCGCACACACTGACACGCCATTCCTCTTAACAATTTCCTAACACAACCCCCTAATGCACAACATTGTCACAAGTCCCCGAAACTCAAAACGGCATGGCATTAACAGCTTACGGGAAGATTACAGGAGGTTTTCCCAAAACGCACTTCTGTCTGTCTGTCTGTCTCTATAATCCTGAGATGAAAAGCAATCCGAATACGTGGGCCCCCACGTTGCGCTCGGCCGGCGCTGGATCCTGGACGCACTTTTTAAATCAGGGCATCTGGTTAATGCAGAGAAAATAACATTAATGACACATGAACATGCTGCAGATTGAATACAGATGAACTCACAAAACTGCAAAACACCACTTTATATACACATCCACCCTAAAGCGATTTTTGATGTAGTACAATAAAAAAAAAATATATATATATATATAAACACACTCGCGTCTGCTAGTTTTCTAGTGCATTATGAGAAAAGGACCAGGGTGCAATCGTAAAGTATTCTCAGGCAAGGCACTCCGAGTTGTAACCATTTGTATCTCTGTAAAGCAGATGGAGCCAGCAGTGTTGCCATCACAATTATAAATCAAGAATGCAAGAGCCTGTTTAGATGCACAAACCCGCTGAACAGTTTGAAAGTTAACCACATAATTAAGACTATTTAATTGACATTATATTAAATACAGATTATATTATACAGATGTTTTCTTTTTTAAATCTGTGCCAGTACTGTATTGGTCATTCTGACGGTATGACATTGTCATACATGCCAATGTTGAAATATAAACACTTAATATTTCATTATATGATACGTGTACTTATATAAGCTGATAATCATAAGTGAATTGCATTAAAACATTTATTTTAAATGAAAATGTAAATCTTGTCAATTTCAATGAAATGGTCAACCAAAGCAAGGGGATTTCAGTCTGAAGCCCAAGTCAGTTAAAGTAAAAGTCTGAAATGTGTATAACACGGTGTTAGAACACTGGCCTAAGTATAAAAGTCTCTTTGTTAGATGTTCTCCGAGTTAACTAGCATGTTACTTAATTAACCTTTTGTCACCAATTATTGTTAACAGGTGAGGGTCTGTGATTACTACGTAAATAGGTAGCATAGGCACAAGTTTGTCATTCCTGAATGTAAAGGAGCAGAAAATGGCAAAATACACTCAGTTAAGAAAAGAAAAAATAATTACTTTAAGAAATGAAGGTCAATCTTTAAGACAAAATCGCAAGAACTTTGCAAGTGTCTGTAACTGTTGTGGCCAAGACCAAACGATTTGAAGAAAATGGCACTCATGAGGACCAAAAAAGGTCAGGCAGGCCAAGGGTGACCTCAGAATCAGAGAACAAGGTCATTCGAGTCACAAGTCTGCAAAATCGGCGATGCCCCTGAAATACAAGCTCAGCTAAATGCTACTAGAAGTACAGATGTTTCAACATCAACTGTTCAGAGGAGATTGCGTGAAGCTGGCCTAACTGGAAGAATTGCTGCAAAGAATAAGAGGAAGAGACTTGCCTGGGCCAAAAAACAGAAACTGGACATTTGAGGAGTGGAAGTCGATCTTATGGACCGAAGAGTCAAAATTTAAAATATTTGGGTCCAACCGCCGAGTATTTGTAAGACGCAGAGAGGGCGAGCGCATGAGTTCTGCATGTGTGGTTCCACTGTCAAGCATGGAGGAGGCAGTGTCATGGTCTGGGGTTGCTTTGCTGGTGACAGAGTTGGTGATCTTTACCAAGTCCATGGCAAGCTCAACTAGCATGGCTATCATAGCATACTTCACAGGCATGCCATTCCATCAGGATTACGGCTAGTCGGGCAGTCCTTCATTCTTCAGCAAGATAATATAAATAATAAGAAAATACATTATATTTGATTTTTCTAAAGGAATGAGAAGCAACAGTAAAAAAAAGATCAAAACTGATCTTCAGCTTATTGTGATGGGAAGCTACTGTATACAGATGAAGAAAGTCATTTGGCCATAAAATAAACTGCACTTGGGTTCAGGGGAGCTATTAGACATCCATTATCCATTCTGCTTTTAATAGCAACTGATCGTTGGGGCCCTGGCTTTCCATTATTCTACAGGTATGAAAAGGGTCTGTATTTGTATTTTTTTCAAAATGAATTAGCATTTCTGAATGCGTGCCCTGTGATTCACTTTGTCTATTCATTAACCTGGCACCATGTGAATACAGTGGCACTGCCAGACCTTTATTCTGACAAGAGTTTTATATAGATATATAAATACATTGCTTGGAAGCTCAGATATCTGCCTGTATAGTGTACTGCATGAATACAGTATTCCACCACAAGTCTCACAGATCAATAGTTTATACTCCCAGTTTACTTTTATTCTTATCAGTTTTTACACACAGCACATACACAATTTGTATAAAAGCATATGGATAAATGAAATGGAATTTAGACATGGTTATATGAATACACTTATCAAAAATCCTTATTTGCAAAGCCTTTACACCCACTACAACGGTGCAAAGCTAGAAACTGGGTTTCATTTCAATTCTAAAGCCTGTTCTGAATGGCACTTGAGCCCCCGAGCATTCCTTCAGGCAAATACTGCAGTCATCAGCTGAACGTTCTATTTCTGAAAGCTTGTTATAGCTACAGAATGCAGATGGGAAACTGCACTGTAGATACACCCAATTGAAATGCTTGTTCCCTCATTTACTGCCTTGCCAAGCTTCCAGACTGCAGTACAGGAATTGATTTTCCCCATCCACAGACTAGATATTGAAAGAGCAATGTCTGTACATCACGGTGACAGTTTTGTTGTAATCCATTTAAATGTAGTGAATTATTTATTTTTCTGAATTTTGTTTCATTGAAAAACAGGCAGCACCAGCCCATTTAAATCCACAGCATAGGAGCTGTACAGTGCAAGCGATTAGAGTTAAAAGCAGCTGCCTCGAAATCACTGAAAAACACACGAAATATGAAATCTCTCCTGCATATCTCAGAGTATTAACACTCCATATTTTCATTCTTGCCAAAGCGTTTCACACACAACATTTAAACCATGCAGCTGCTCAGAAAAATGATTTCTGACAGCAAATGGCCTTCAGTCTTGAAATGTTACATTGCTTATTCTAGCCTCATCTGTACTGGTACAAAACCTTCCTGACCCATTAATATGACAATTTAACAGGGCCCTGTATGCTCGTATTGTAGTACTGGCACCTGTTCACTTATTAAATGCTGGAGCAAAACAAAGCTAGTTATATAACATGTGATTGTATCTAACAGTTCAGCTACTGTAGCTCTGCTCATGTAGAATGCTACCAGAGTGACTACTCAACGCATGTCACAATATGAGTTTGCCTTGATAAAATACCAACCATCAATAATAAATGTGTATTATTGTAGTGCAGGGGACAGGTTTAACCAGCAGTCAGACTATGTAAAAACATTGGTGGCCACAGTTACTCTCGAGGACACAGGTATTTTGCATGATTTACTGTCTATGAAGCAATACAACTGCCCAGGTCAAGAAATCTGCGTGGTATCCTCAGTGGTTTCCGACCCTCCAAATGAATGGGATTACAAGCTGCTCAAATCCTGAAACAACCCAGAACCACATATTAGAAACCTCAGAGTTAGTGGAATGGTATGTGTCTATGGGACATTACACCCAGAGTATGGTATGCAGACCAGGGATAAAACAGCGCCAAGACCAAGCCACATGAAAAAGAATCAGTACCTTAGCAGTGCTTGACCCCAACCACATACTTAAACAAATACAGGGCATGGTCAGACTTGACCATGCCACACAGAATATAGCAGGGCTGGCCAACCCTGGTCCTGGAGAGTCATAGAGGCTTCTGGTTCTCGTTCCACCCGAGCTGAATTACTTAACTTAACTGGTTTTCTGAATTGGTCAACGCTAACTTGTTTCCAGGTCTTTAACCACTGATGATTTAAGATACCGTGAAAACCTGCTGGATGGTGGGTCTCCAGGACCAGGTGGACACCCCTGGCATTTGGTATCCACAATAGAATTATGGTATGAATAATATTTTACTCACATTTTGTACATTTTAATTCATGGACTGAGTTAGGGTAACCACACATATGGTATGGTAACCACACCACTATGAAACCCCTCTCAGATGAAGTCTCTCACTAACTATAAAAAGAAAGGGCTGCATCAAGCTATGGATTAGCCAGGCATGGACACAAGCCAAGCTCCAGTAGAACTCTCCCCAACCCAGGCTTCTTTAGAAAAGTAAAAGAAACCTGAATACTGGAAATCCAAGTGCATACCTTTCACTTCCTGGCTGAAATTCTGACAACAAAGACGGTCTTCTTCTATAAGGCTGGGACATTGCCCCATGAGACATGTGAGAATTGTAGTCTCTAGAATGATGATGGTAATCCGCAATTCCTACATCCTGAAAGAGAAAAGAAACCGATGATATATTAGCAGAAATGACCTCCCATTCTAATACTTGGACAGGTAAACCATGAATTACACACAACATTCATACTTGCACATTATATTCATGAATGTATACAAAATTGTCATATGGACAGAAGCCCTGTTGACAGGTATTATTTTAATGGCATTACCTACTGCAAATTGTTTTTGTTTTTTTTCATGCTGGTTTCATATAAAATACTACTAAACACAGTTCAAGTTATTATAAACCACCCCCACACTGGAGTTGAAATATCTACTGAAAAGCCCCGCATGGTTCTCTTTTGAAAAATACTCCTACAGACACAGCAAATTGACAGTCATTTTCACTGCAAGCGCCCTGCAGTCTCCAGTCCCCTGAATCACTTCTGAATTTCTATTTATTATGATGGAAATAGAAGGCTGCTTGTTGCACAGAAGCATGACTTCAATACCAGCACAATTAGACAACCGAGTAACCTACTCATTACACTTTATTTACCTTGCTGGAAAAATATGACCGCACCATGCTTAGAAAAGCTGTGTATCAAATCATGTTTGTGTCTCAGTTCAGCAGTGGAAATAGTAGCTTACATAGACACACTGCCCGAAATGATGCCCCCTGGGGGAGACAGTCCATGTGTGAGGTGCAGTGCAAGGCTATTCAGTCTTCATCTCACTTGTAATGCTTACGAAGGTTTCAAGCAGTACTATAGAGCTTTTGTGACGACACCTTCTCATTACCATGCAACCACCAAAACACACTCACTTCAGTGCTGTGGAAAAACATTCCAATATTTCAACAAACCATGCTTAAAATACAATTGGTGACAAAAATGTTCGTTTTCGTTCTTATAGCAGAATATAGACTGTATCCAAAAAGATATCATGCAAAAGGAAGCCAATGCATAAATGACATCTGAAATAAATGCCACCCATTTCACTGTACTGAAGAACGTTTCCCTTCTTCAATAGATTATTGGAAATCGGAGTTCTCCTCAATCAGTATCAACCTGGATGAGCTTCAAACACACAGTTGAGATCAAAGGCGGTAATCCCAACCTCCAATCAACTGAAGCAGCTGTTACCGATGATAATGACTTCACTACACTACACAGCATTAAGTAAAGGCTCAATGCTCCCAGGGTTCGTTTTCCTACAGTATACATGGCTGCTAGGGCTAGACATAGTGGCTTTGTCCTGCTGCTTTGTGAAGCGATTTGCTTGCACACAAATGAGTAACAGCAGTAAAAAAACATCACAAGCCCCGATATGGGGAAGCCCCACTGCACAGATCACTATCTATGTAGCTGACATCAAGAAACTTCCGAAGAGAATAGACTGTGGGCTGGAGGAAAACCACATGAACTGCAAAACAGTATAAAAAACAGCCTTCGAAACTGGAGATCTATTTTAGCACATCCTGCAGATCCCTTATGACACATGGGAGAAAGAAAAACCCTATTGAAAACCACCTACAGAAGCTATCTGAAGTAGGTTTGATTACTTATTGCTGCAAATTACTCCCGGCACACTGCTAATCATTTGTTTGGTGTTTGACTGCGTAGTAAACATAGTTTATTCTGTATTAAAATGACACCTCATCAAAAATACCAGGTATTTAGAAGAAACACTGACACCTGCAATAACTCTAAAAGCAATAGGATTAACAGTCTCCTGGGACATTATAAAAAGAACGGCTGGTTTTGGCTAATGAAATAATTCCATTGAATCTTCCCTGTCTCGGAACCATTCAATCCCTTATATTATACTGGGTTATGTTCTTCTGTACTGTAGTTCACATGTGCAGTTTTCAAAGAAACACATGCTAATGTATCTGAACATTTAAAAACATGGTATGCTGTACTAAACTATGTAGTCTGTTGCGGTTTAACTTCCCGTGTCATTTTACAGCAGCATTGTCATCGCGGTCAAACCATCTTACCGGCTGCAAACATGTCCGTCAACAGGGGACAATTAAATTTTCTGTGTACAGATACCATCTGACATAAGGAATTATTTTACTTTGCTAGCTGCAAATCAAGTGCGCCTTCTGTACCAGCGTTTCAGTTCCCCTTTAAAAAGTCTGACACTCAGCCCCCCTAAAATCCCAACCAGTTCTTCCTATAACATGCTGCGCTAAGCCACAGGCAGTTGAGTGCAATGCACTGTATGTTAATCGCATGAGCATTGCAAATAAAGTCTGGTAACAAAAGCTATAATCCTGTCCACAGGGAAAGCACAATAAATGACAGTGTTAGCTTGCAGCAAGCTGCAATTCACGAGACAAAACACTTCACCTACTGAGAAGAGTGCATGTAGCCACGTCTCAATAACACACTGCTTACAGTTATAATCAGTTTTAAAACTGCAACAGATAAGGGGGTGGGGCCTACAAAAGCTTTTCCACTTTTTCAGTGTGAATTTGTCCATACCTGGCAAGACCAATCTCAAATCAGTGCTGTGAGTGTCAAGCATTTTTACTAGAAGTCACGGCAGCTTTTCATGTTTCCTCCACTTCTGCTCTAAAAATCTTTCCCAGATCTGTTCAGACAAATTGCTTATCTGTCTATGGCCAAAAATGTTACACCTCCCTATAGAATTAACTAATTGCACTTAATTAAGTCGAATGAGACCTGCTGAATAATGTTACGTTAACATATTGAATTACACACCTCTTTGTAATTTTCCCATATACTTAACAAAAAAGTGACTATTGAGGTATGATTTTGCCATATCTTTGATTACATGATGTTAAATAAGATCATATATATATATATATATATATATATATATATATATATATATATATATTTTTTTTTTAATAATGAGGTTTCAATTCTAAGAGAAGCTAAATGTTTGACCACAGCTGTAGACTACATTCCTGCCTCCTTGTAGCTGCACTGGTAAACCCCTTTGCTAAAAGGGGTCTTTTACAAAAGGAACTGCTTACCGTGTGAGCCCTGGCCAGCTGCATGGGGATGGGCAGGGGGTTAGGGTGGTGACGGCTGTCCACCGGCCTCCTGTTTTGGGGCACAGGCTGCGTAGGTCTGGACATTGTGGTGGTCCCTTTAATGGCGATTTACAAGCTGCTCATTATTGATCTGTGTTCAGTCTGAAAAAAAAAAAGGAAGACAAAGGGGATTAATCACTTGGAACTGTAGCAGAAGACCGTAGCTAGCTACCACACGCTACAGTCATGCATGTGTTCAACAAAGACAAATGTGAACTTGACATATTATTCTGCGTGTATGCTTGACTGCACCCACACACACATTTTAAAAACTGCTTAAAGTCATTACCTGTGAAACTGGCTTTAAGGTCATGGAAATGTGAGATATGTAAACAGCTTTCTTCCCTCAAAAGGCAGACGAGAAAAAAGCTACTATTTTTGTTGTTACCTGCCCAAAATGTACTTCGCTCCAAAATAACTTCCCCCAGTTTCTCGTTAACCAAGGAAACCGAGTTGTGTAATTGCTTGCTCACTTGCGAGCCTCATCTTTGCCTGCATAGTCTGTTTTATAATAGGTTGATGTGCTGGTGTCATCTGAAATTATTTGGTTCTCATCACATTAAAGCAATACAATTAAAGAACTGAAAAGGTCAACAGATATTTGCTCAGATGGTTGGAGATCAAATGAGGAAAGTCAAAGTTTTTATGAAATATACCTTAAAATCACCTGGGATCCTAGGAATCAGTCTGCTGTAGAAAAACAGATTATCTATGCTGGTAGAGAATACTTAGTGTTACACTACTGGTGGGGCAAAAAACACGCAAGCTTTTTTTGGTTTGTTCGATAACCAAATCAATACACTTATCATATATAATCATCAACAAAGGCAATTTTGCTTTAAAGTTTACATAAACATACATGTTCAATAAAACTGCTGCTGGTGTACAGAGGTCAAGGTCAAATGAGGCACACAGTCACATTCATGTTAAAACGTAGCTGCCGTTTACTTCAGTATCCAGTGCGTTGTCACTTTTGAACAGGCTGTTAAAAGATGCCGAAAAACAACTTTTTTTTTTAAAATCACCCCTAAAGATCAGGTCAATGAATTTGACAATTGCCATCCAGATGGCAAAGACTATCGACTGACGGCACTGGTAAGCTTGTAAATTTCTTAGAATTTTAAAGTTTACTAATAAATACTTCCTGTGTTGACTGTTATTCAGTAGTACTGTTTGTGAATCATATTGTTGACAGGGGGTAGGGGGCTCCATTTTATCCTTTTATTTTTATTGCGGAAAACTAGGATCCCTGGTAATGCAGCCATGCATGTTTATTTTTAGCAGGACCGGCATGCACAAAAGAGGCGATCGCTATCTCCTTCCTCCCTTGGCACATATGTGTCATGCAGTTTCATTTTACACTGTGCAGATAGAGACAGACAGAAGAGAAAGAGACAACAGGGACACACAAAGACCATCGGATCATTGATGTGTCAGAGGACTGCTTAAACTGGTAAGCACTTATACTGCAAATCACATATGCACACACACCTCTCTCTCTCACACACACAAAACAAACACAGAAGGCAAAAGTATCGAATAATTTAGGAAACAGACACGATGACACTAACATGATTGTTGTGTGAGCTAAAAACAATATTGCTGATAAGAATTTATACAACTTGGCAGAATTGGGCCAGTATCAAACAGTATTGTACATTATTGGGAATCAAGACTAGATATCTTTTTTAGTAGTAGTTGTAGTAGTGTTATTTTTATTACATCCATACCACTACACTGCTATTGATGTGGTCACATGTCCAGGAATAGCACACTGTGTAACAATCTGCGTCCAACAACTAATGACCAACAGGCCCCTGGCCAACATGACGAATGCAACACGAATGGTGTTATTCTAAAACAACGAGACCCTCCTTCGCCAGTGTATTCGTCTGGCAGTGCAACAGCGGGAAAACAAATAGAGCTGGCAGGAATCCGCGAAAGCCCACATCTTCACCTGGAAAATGCAAGACTTGTTTTTCTCTCGATTGCCTCATGTACACTGTATGGTTTTCCCAAGTAAAACTTGCAAGGTTGTGCACAGTGCATTACTGTTGAAAGGACTACAGGACAGTCTGTTCCTGGCACATTTGTACAGTGTCTGGATTTTACAACTCCCTCTATCCCTGGAAGGCAGTTGCTGACAAGGAACATTCCTCTCTCTCTATCTCTCTCTCTCTCTTGGGAACTCAACAAAACCTGTCTACATCGATAAACCCCGCTTATGGGACTGTAGCTCATTCTGTACAAATTTACATCATTCATTTATCAATTTAAACTACTAGTAAAATACATTTATGAAACTGCCACTGAAATTGAAACTGAAGGACGTGTGGGGGGGAAAACAGTTTTTAAAAAGAGCAAAACAACTTCTCTTCTTAAGGAAGAAATCATTTTGATTTTGAATGCGCAATAGGATCCCTTCAGTTTTCTAATCTCATACGCGCCGGGTGACACAGCATTGCGTGGTGGAAGGTAATCAGCTGGTAACAGACACAAGATCATTCAACACTCGCTAATGTTTAACTTTGCTAAGCTTATACCTTCAGGACAGTGCCTGATGAAAACACGCTTTGAACTTGTGCCTACTTTTTGCCTATGTACTGCAATAGCTGGTGCTGCTTCTCTGGATCAGCTAAAGCAAGAGTAATCTCTTCAAGCAATTTAGAAATACACAGTGAGAAGGCAGCAGTTCATTGCATAACGGTGACAGGGTTTCAAAACACAGCAACTCCCCTTGTATTTAAATGAACATCTCTGGGAGTATATAAATGAAATTTGTAGAGTATGCGATACTCATACAGAACATGAATAAACAGTTACCTGAAGTTTTCAGAACGCTAACAAATTACTAAAAACACCCCTGACCACCCACCTCCCCCCCTCCCTCTAAAAAACACCATCAAATATTTAACAGCACTTGAACTTCATTTAAGTCACAGTCACCCAAGAATGTAGCCCCCTGTCAAACTGGATGAAGCTCATCCCTAGATCCTCATTAGGGAGGGCTGCCTCACTCTGTTACAATTGCTGCTATGAACTACACTCTAAGGAGTAAGTTCATTGACTGGGTGTCTAGAGAGTATGCTGCAAACTGTGTTGATGCTCAGTGAGGTAACAGGGCACAGAAAACCAACTTTTTCACTTTTAAACATTTTCCATCTGTCGCACGTTTTTTCTCCACTTTCTTTTCATATCCCTCAATTGTCGCTTTCTCCAGTTAAATAAATAAATAAATTAACGGCCAGAACCCCTTATTTGAATGACCTTTCCTGGTAACTTAACCCATATGTGTGTTAACCCTCGGGAACATAGAGAAACCCTTTCAATTATGCTGCAGCACGTAGGCTATGAAGTGCACAATGCACAAGATCTGTATTTGGACAGAGTGCAATGAATGAATAAATACAGCAAGCAGGATTCCAAATTAAGTTCTTGAAGAAATCTGTAGAACAATCGACTGTGTCCAAATTACTGGATTGCACTATTTTAACAGTTCTGGTAAGCAGGAACCAGCAAAGTGGAACATTTAATTTCCTCATTTGAAAATAAAAAAAAAAGGAAATAAGGAACCTGTGATAATGGTTCTTGTGTTGTTAAGAAAATGAGTTTCAAAGCCTTGGTTATTATCACTGCTTTAAAGGGATTCCAACTGAGTTGCACAAAAACTGCTGCAGGTTCACTGTAGGACTTTCTATTAGAAAACAAGAAACAAACTGAACAGCCCTGTGGAGAGTTCACAGGGTCCCACACTAACTACTTTAGGGCCCTGTGAAATCCATGCTGCGGAGAACACAGATGGAATCACGGAATTAAAAAAAAATGGAATTAGGCACCCAAGGACATTACCACAAAAATCAGTTTAAGCAAACATATATATAAAATGACATTGAAATAGCTCAGTGTTTGTAAGACAAGAAGCTTCAAGAAACGCATGAAAAAACTACTTTTTGCATCTCTCAGCCACCATGCACAGCCATGATTTTTAACTGTAAAAGGGAGCTGCCCCTCGTGCCACTTCACTTGCTAGCTACCGTTAGCACTGTGGGAAAACGACTACCTATAATTTACTCTGTACAGATAGTACTGTAATGACTACTGCAGAATGTAGGGTCTAGTTGCTGCATTTTTCTCCAAAGTTCTCAGGGAGATATTACTAAGTGCATTTTTAATAAATTAGAATAAATCAATGTTTAGACTTACTTACAGTTTGTCATTAATTATTAATGAAAACATAAAATCTATTTTGAAATGTTATAGTTCAGCTTGTGTTAAAGAAAAAAGAAAGCCTACATTGATTATTTTTTAAATTTACAATGTTCCTAGTTTGTTTCTATTACAAAATGCCAAACTGTACCCTTTTTTTCTGAAAGGTTTTTGATTAAAACCGTTTAGAAAGGTTTTTTCATGCATTTCTAGCGTCATCATTGCTGTCAATGTATCAAACATTTGTGGCTATAAAAACTAACAAATTCCAGATTTTTAAAACCGAAAAACCCGGAGAAAAAAATAAATAAAGGGCGCTACTAACTGTTGTTCAATTTTAACGAATCCGATTTCCCTGTGCTGGTACTGGCTAGTCTAAAGTGCTTTGCTTTCGCTGGATAGCACCAATTACTCTGGGCTGGCTGGCTGGCGTGTGCCCACTCATGCAGAACGAATGCACTGGATCATTCTGCGATTCCAATCAGAGGCACAGCGGACTCTCCAGTGCTGGTACACACTTACCTTCTGGCTTCTCTCTGAGGTCACACATTACACTGAAGAGGCTTCAAAAGCACCAAGTAGAGCACAGCACAGTAAGTTCCTTCTAGTGTTTAAGACATTTATTATACAGTGAAAACCCTTTCAAATCGTGCTTGTATTGCCTTCATTTTGATCGCATAAAAGCTGTGCGTTTTGCAATAGCTGAACAGCAGCATGACACTCTGTGGTTCACTCAGTTATCCAGTCACTCTACTAAGCATTTTTTTTTTTTTTTTATTAATTACAATTAAAAGAAATATTAGATTGACAATAAAACCACAACAAATACCGTGTATGACCTGCTGTTGCAATACTATTAAATAATCACACAAATTATTGTAGACTGTATACAGTAAACAGAGTAAACATTACTTTTGAACAACTGAAACACTTACTGAATGGCAGTCTATGATAGGCTACAATTAATGGTACATTTAAGAACAGTGGATCTTTAGTCACAAAAGTTATTGTACGTTTTAGACAGCCACTAGCAATTACAATGGTTGTCATAAAGTATTGAGTATGTTAACTTGCCTGTATATGAACACCATTTTCACTGAGCCCCTTGTTCATTACGAGATGATTTGCCTGTGTATAAAATGTTTATTTCCTTAGCGGTGAATAATACGAAATATATTCCAATGCATGAATTACTCCACTAAACCTGGCCATCTCCACCCAGTCCAGCAGTTAATACTTTGTGTTTTCAGAGAGGAAGTCAGCCTTGAACTCTAGGCCTAGCCAGTAAATAAACTGCCAGTAACCCCAGCAAACCAAAGGCTGTTTGAAATCGCTCTTTGCACACAGTATTACATCAGCTATACACAACTGGAACCTATTTGGAACTCCAACTAAGCTCTTTACAAATTTCCTGTCGTTTCCAAAAAAGGTCGCTGAAAGGTTAAGCTGGTAACTGCAATCCACTGTCGAGGGAAGCGAGGGTAAACAGCGACGCGGCCAAGTTACCAGTTTGACATACACACAAAAACTTTAAAGGCGAAGTGCATGACTGACAACAGAGAGTGTGCTCCACAATCAACACCGCCCACATGAAGTGACAGTGGACAGCCTCTAAACTGTGGGTAGTCTCAGGGTGGGCTAAATGATTACAAGATGTTCGTTAACTCAGTCAATCCCAGCGAGCGACAGCAGTGACCCAGCCACTGATCCATCACACTAACACATTGCCTCTCAGCCTAACATGTACAGTAATACTAGACTGCAGCACAGGCGGATATTTTAAATACTCCAAATGGTTAAACTCAGGGAACGAAAGAGGCTCCCGTTCCACTTACGGTACACGTAACAAACCAACTAATAGGCCAGTACTATTAGTAGGATAAACTTGAATAGTAAAATTCTAAAACCACACCAAAATTTGCCCCAAATTGGATGATTATTTAACTTACTCCACACTCCAGGGGTTTAACAAAAAACAAAACAAATAAACATGTGCTACCTATACAGTATGCAGCTACAGTAAAAATCTATGTAGGGCACCCACATTTCCTCTCCGAATCAATTTTTTTCACAAATAAAAACAAAACAAAGGCTCACCGCAGTGCTTCTCGCTGTGGGGGATGGGTGGCAGTGTGACGTTTCACTACACAGTACTGCCAGACAGATATCATTTATACCTCTCATCTCCCAGGCAGTGCGCTTTAACAACACACCAGGGAGACAAGACTGGTCAGCACCATTACACACACTACCAGACACTGCAATAGGAAAAACACAGCTCGAAAAACCAACCAAAAAGTCTTTCTTATGAAGAGTTCATCTACAACTACATGTAAACCTTCCAAAAATTATGCTTTTTTTCCTCCAAAAAGTTATATTAAGCAGTGTGGAAATCTGTTTTAAGAGTAACAAATGCGATTGATATTAACCAGTGTGTGTGTATGTGTGTGCGTGTGTGCTGAACTACCAAAGTGATGTTATCTGGACACTTCAACGTGGTAATATTAGCAAAGAGTTGGACCAGTATTAAGTAGGTTTGACAGTATTTTCCTTTTAAAAACAGCATTTAAAAAAAATTAAATAAAATATTAGTGCCATTTGGACCAAATATCTAATAGAACTGTCTCTGCCGGAGTAAAGAGTCTGAAAACATGATCTGAAGCACTGCTGATTAATGAGCTGACATAATCACAGTTGCTTACTGAAAGACAGAGGAGGCAATTGCCAAAGATGTGCCACTGTGGTCCCACCGAGCCGAGCTTCGGATTATGGAAAATAGACAGCAAGCTAATAATGTAAATGATCGCATGCAACAAGATGTATTTCACATTAAATAAACCATTCCGGCTTCAAATAAACATGAACTTCTTTCTAAACGAGCAATTTCCTGCACAGATTAGTCTCCACTATGTGATTTGCACATTCCACAGCCCGACCGCCTCCCAGTTTCCATTTCAGCTTCCTTAGTTACTCTGCTAATGAGTTTCACACTCTGAACCTCATTGCCAGGTCAGGGGAGGAGTCTGCATGATAAACCGCCACTGTTCTGTGAGTGTACATATTGCACTTCACATAGAACCTCACTGCCAGGTCAGGGGAGGAGTCTGCAAGATAACCCACCACTGTTCAGCAAGAGTACATATTGCACTTCACATAGAACCTCACTGCCAGGTCAGGGGAGGAGTCTGCAAGATAACCCACCACTGTTCAGCGAGAGTACATATTGCACTTCACATAGAACCTCACTGCCAGGTCAGGGGAGGAGTCTGCAAGATAACCCACCACTGTTCAGTGAGTGTACATATTGCACTTCACATAGAACCTCATTGCCAGGTCAGGGGAGGAGTCTGCAAAAATGTATTGACAGTCATACTCAAATCAAGTCAAATAGTGTCCTGGAACTAACCAATGACAGAAACACGGCAACAGAAAGAGATCAACAAAGCAAACTACTGTATGAATGCAAAATGTTGATGACTTTATAAAAACAAAAAAAGAAGATGCAAATTTGTAGTCATTTAATTGTTAACATGTTATGTATATACTGTATCTGGTCAAATTGAATGGATGTCATTACAGAACAGAGAAATAATGCAGGCTACAGTATAAAGCAACTGTGTTTTTTTCTTCTGACGTTTTTTCTTTTTTTTTATTGAAATCAGCCCAGGGAGAGCTAACCCTTGCTTTTGTCACAAGACGTGAGGTGTAGAACTCAGTGAAAGGCTGAAATCTCAGGACCACAGGCAAAGGTGAAAGGAGACGACTGCAGGCATGGCTTTCTGGAGTTGAGAGAGAGATGGACTCGTTGACCAGGCTGCAGCGTGACACCCACACAACATGACACCTCTTCAGGAATGGCAAGACGTGACCGTCAAGCATGGGGGCCAGACAGCTTTCACACATTCAGACTAAAACACAAATGCAGGGTTTGAGGAAAATGGCAACAGCTAAAGGTAAACGTCCTGACGGGCTGAACTGTCTACAGAGTGGTGGCATGGGGATTTCCACCTCTGCACTGCAGTCACAACACATCAATCCTACAATAAAAGTACAAGAGAGCCAGATATTTTTAGCCGACAGTCGTAACCTATAACAAGTTCTACTGCTCTCCATCTAAAGAAATAATGATGTTAACCTTGCTCTTAAGAGATAGAACCCAACTGTGGATCACAGCATTTTTTGGCTGGTAGAATAGAGGGGGTTGGTTCTGAAAATACTTAAACTGCTAATGACACCTGAGCCAGTAAATCCACTTCAAGCTTGCTTTACTGTAAAATCCTTCCAGAATAATCTAAAACAGCAGCGCACTTGACTTCCCCAATTTGTTCCAGCTGCATACAGTCCGCCAATACACCGGGTGGACCGTCTAATGCTACCGGATCAGTAAATCCTTGAGAAATAACAGGCCAATACACAAAGGAGATAGCCTACACTAACAGGGCGTCCCTGTGATACATAGAACCTGTTCTAATTTCCTGACTGGAAAACTGTGTGGATTACATAAATCCACTCCTCCCGCTGGAAAGCCAAGAGGGTATGCTTTTATTCCCAGCGCTGGCAGCGAGTAATAATTCCTGGTAACCATGGCAATACTGGCCTACTGTCAGTAGACACTTACGGGTTGCAATCTATCACTTGGGCCCTTTTTACTTTTCTGCTCAGCAACTCCAGGGTGATCTTCCGAGTAACAGACTCATATTCTCTTTTTTTTTTTTTTAAGAAGTTGCTTTGTGTCAACAAAGGACTTTCTGTACTGAAGCACTGTATTGTAGCATTACAAAACAATATAGGAGGTAATAAATATAATCTCACCAACTAGGATAGTTTACTCTGGCGAGAGACGATGGATTGTCGCACAGGAAAGCCAAAATGACGATTAATATCGATGTTTATTTTAGAAATAATTTACAGGTTTTTTTTTTTTTTAATCTTTATTTTTCAATTCAAGCAGAGAATGAGTGAAACTGACCTTTACGCTTTATGTCACAAAACTTCTCATTTAGCAAAACCCATTTATCACAGCGGAGCGACATTTAAAAATGTGTCTCTAATAAACCGTAGTAAACGCAGCATATAAAAGTGTATTACACAGACCTTTATAGAATTAAATTTACGAGTAAAAATAATATGCACAGAACAAAACATTAGACAGTTGAACAGAACAAACTTGCAATTACTATTCGGAGTCTGAGCTCCCCCCTCTCCTGCTTAGCACAGCCGGACTCAGAGTCAAGGCAGACGGCCCCACCTCGTCCTGCCGCAGAGACTTCAGCAGTCAGCAGGGTATTCTGCACAATATTCATCAAGAGTTTTTCTCTTACTCCCCATTTTCAAATCAAACTACTAACTGTCACTGTATACCTAAAGCAAAAGCTTGCGTGCACCTTAACCAGCTAATTTCAAAGTAGGCGCTTTCAATGACAGGCGCTGTAGCTGGCAAATGACAGCATTCTAGCACCGCTTCAGTCAACAAGATCTGTCAGAGCAGGGTGGAAATACAGTACTAACGCACCACTGAGATGACTGACAGCGACCCCCAGCCATTCAGAGCTGAACGGAGACGGGACAGACAGCAAGCAAAACAACTACACAAACTAGAGAGGATTTCTAAATGATTATTTTTGGTAAGAAAAAAAAATTAGGGAGTGGTTTTAGCGACATTTATCATATATAAATTTATTTTAGTTGAACTGGTTATTCAAAGTTTAACCGATTAATAACGCATATATACAACACATATATATATATATATATATGTATATATATTATATATATATATATATATATATATACACACACATACACACACACACACACACACACACACTTCAACTGAATAAGTAAGCACTTCTATCTTCAAACAATAAACAAGTACAGTTCAAGTACAGTTTTAGTTTGGAAATGAAGGATATGCTGTTCGGCTTCTCAGTTTTTCTATACGATTAACACATCCATATCAGAAGAAGCCCCAACTAAACCACAGGAAAGTGCTGGAATACAATGTTAGCTCCTTTACTGTTGAATTTCCTGCTTCAAGGAGAAAGTCGATATTCTGAACAGTGCCCCAGTCATTCAGTGCACAGATTTACATACAGTACTCCTCATCATAACTACTTAGTGTTGAAATCTATAAAAGGTTTTTAATAGCCTCAAGACATCATTGACTCAAAGCAAAATAATTAAAATTCCTTCAGTGTTGAGAACAATGGCTTAATATAATCATTTTCTCCTGTAGTACTTGAGATGCAGATAAGGAGGAGAAGTATTGTACACATGTCCAGCCAACAGTTTACATGGCAAAAGATTGGCACTTACAGTATTCACAACCTCATTGGAGTTTTAGTTAATTTGGTTAAATTGCAAGGGGGCAGATTATGGTGCAACAATCTTGCAATTCTGCATCCTGAAACTAAAAAAATGAATGAAGGTACAGTAATAAAAACACTGCATGAACTTTTTGATGGAAGCAAGCAGCTCTGAGGCCCTCTTTGGATTTAGATCAAAACAGGGTAGGGGGCTGCAAGTAAAAACAAGAAGGCTTTGACAAGAGCAGACCACTTTCTATACTGACATTTACTTCATATTTGCTTTGCCTTTCTCTACAGTATTTAGAGAAGTGTAACTTTGAGCTAGATGTAGCGCACCTGACCCAAGCCAATGAAGCGTAGCTTTCTAATCTCATATCAAAGCCTAGAGAGGCTCAAACGATTTCTGTACACGTGATGTCTTGCTACCTCATGAGCACAGCAGTAGTTCAGTATCCTGGAACACAACCTCTATTAAAACTGTGTGGCAGATAAACTGATAAGGATGATCTTGACCCACAAACAGTCAGTTTTAGATGCAATTCACCCCAACACAACTGCTTGTCTAAATATGGCTTCCTGCCACCAGCAGTCGATTTGTTATCTGAGTATCTACATACATTACAGCAATAACATTTAGTGAAGCACAGCGACCCTGAAGAACACATTTACTGGAAATTCATTCGCTCGAGAAACCCCAAACGCGTCCCTCCCTCCCCCAAAGAGAGCAAACAGGAAGCAGTTAACATTTCTGTTAATAAAGCCATAATAAAATATCAGGAAGGAGCAGGCGTTAACAGAAAAAAAATACACACAAAAGGTGCAAGACCCTTCTCTGTGCTGAAATACAGAAGACATCTGCAAGTGACTTCTTAATCAGAATTCTATATGTGGGTCACAAAAAAAAAAAAAACTGCTTGAAATGTATTCAGCAAAAATTCACACGTTTGTTTATATTACAAATGTATAAATGACTGCATCAGAAAGATACCGTGCGAAGGAAACCAATGCATAAATGATGTCTGAAATAAACAGCACACTGATTAGCGTTTATCTTCTTTCTTTAATGGGTAATTTGATGGGGTATGGTTTTGGAACAAACTGAATATCAGTTTCATTTTATTTTCGAATATTCAAACCAATGCTCCCGTTCAGGTACCAAGCGCTAATGTTAATGTTGTTCGTCGCCATGCCCAATTAGATGCAGACATGCACAGAAAACGCATCAGCCGTCAAAACGACCTCCGATAGGCCAGGCATCATAAGCTACGGCCATGAGTGGCGGCTTAAGCCTCCTATTAACCCAACCCCCAATATGTGCCTTGCCGGTGATAACAACACCCACAAGCTATCAATCTGCTTGACATGCCAGAACGTCATCTGTGCAGTCAGGCCCCTAACAAATAAGACTGCAGGTCTGTCTAGCCATCAGATTCCATTAACCCTGAGGTCAGGAACTATTCATTGAAAAGAGCCGACTGTTGTCCACCCCCGTCTTAATGAGTTGCTCAGTTTGACGATAAATCCTTTGACTGCTGGGTGCTGTAAAGAGAAATGCATTAGGGACAGGTCAGTGGCGAAGGGGGGGGGGGGATATCACAGCTTTCTCCCTCATGTACATTCATTAAACTGTGATTCCTGAGAATGGCCAGGTGATACACCGCACAGTAAATATTTCCTAGGCTGCTGGGATTTTGCAAAAGAAAAATAAATAAATAAATTAGAGCTGTGGCATAGTCTGTACTGCAATAAGAATCCCACTGCTGAAAACTGTAAAATCCAGTTAAGAGCACATGGAATGTATTGCAAGCCTCCAGACAAATATGCAAAACCCTGCCAGGCCAGTGAACTGAAGCGGTGCTATTTGGAAAGTCCAATACTACAGATAAAATTACAGGGCTGTATTAAATCAGAGGTTCCCTACCTTATAACGTAATGAGAAAAATATTGCTTGTTTTAACATCCGCTACTTGAGTCAGAAGCAAGAGTCCCCTGCCTTGACAAAACTGTATATCAAAACTCATTGCAAAAATGCCAGCAATGAGCTGCATACTATTATTATTATTATAGGAGCACCGAGGCGTAGGCGTCAGTTGTCAGATTTCAATGGGGATAGTGGCAGGTTCTCTTATCTGACAATTACTGTATGTTTTCATAAACTGTGATCAAAAGTAGTGATAAAGTTATAAACCAGAAACAACTCAAAACAAAAGTTTCTCCTCCACAATTCCCCCCCCCCCCATTACTGGCACACTACGGTCTCATACAGGGTTTGAAAAAGAAGCATTTTAAAATGGAGCTTCTCATTTTAACCCCAAATAAAATGTCTTGTCCCTCCACATACCGTATCAAAACGGCTAAATTCAATCTGCTTTGAAGGCTTGCAATTCACTGGTCTCTCCTTTTCACCGTACCACGCCCTGAAAGATTGCAATTTAAGGTTGGGTTTATTAAACACAGTACCTGGGTTCAAACCTCTACCACACAAATCTCACTACCCTAACCAGATTAACTAGAATACTGCAGAAGTCAAGAGTTGAGTTCACTTTAGAGGTATAAAGTGCATTCCTTCTTGAGCACTCAATTTATTTAAGGATTAAGAAGCTTCCCCTTTTAAAACGATCACATTCCTGCACAAATATCACGTCCGTCTGACGAACCGGCCATTCAATTCAGGAAGCAGAAAAAGTCAATCTGGCAGGGTAGCGAGACTGCAGTACAGTAGCTGCAAGAACGTGGCTCTCGAGGTAATAAAACCACGGCCGTGCCTCCTGCTGAGCTGCAGCGAAGCACACCAGGCAAAGAGATGCTAAACAAACAAAAGCAATCAAATCACTAATTATAGTACCGGCTGTCATTAGGAGAACACTTCTGAGAAGGGGCCGTGTCCTTGTCTTCACTGACATACAGGACTAGTCACTCTCCAAATAGTGTACCGAATGCAAATATATCTTGGTTGCATGCTTTTCAAATAATTAGGGTGGGGGAAGATTTCTTCGTTAGTTGTTTAGTCTCTCTTTTCAGATCATTTAAATATTTATAGAAAAGTTCCTTTTATAATATATTGAGTTACAATGAAGAAACAGCTTGCAACTACTGATTCTTGACTTCTTTTAAATGTGCACAGCAACGATCTTCCTCCATTAGAAGCTGCTCTCTATCAACCCCAGTCCTTTGCTGTTCATGTCCTATAAACTCATTCCCCTGCATTTCATTTTGGTGGGGGTGAGCACAAAGAACACCGCCTCCCCACTGCCCAAGAGCAACAAATCCATTCACATCAGCAGATACATGCAACACACTATACAATGTATACTATACAATGTAATGTGTGGCAATTACTGTACTGTAGGTGTATTTAAGCCCAGACTTGTTCTGTACAATGGTTATGAAAACAACAAAAAAAAAAAAAGGAAATTGGCTGGAACTCTTTTCCATCTATTTTCAAATACTCAAACGCGAAACAGAGCGAGGGCTGCTTGCTAGAATAGTGTAACCCATATTATTCAGTCACAGAATGGAAATTAACAGCACTAGGGGAGGAAGATTTAGTTAGTTGCTTACAGCATGTATTCAGTTCTAGCAAGGGTGATTTTTTTTTTTTTTTTTTTTTACAATGGATAACAACAGCCCTTTCAAGTGGCGGTTCCAATTAAATATGACTTCACTAGAAGTTCAGTGGCTCACACGATAGCCGCTCATCCTTTGCTGTCCACTGTAGCACCACGCCACTAGACCACACCACTGGGTGGCTGGGAAGCTTTAACATGCATTCTGGCAAGCAGCACTCACACTGTGTTCTTGGCCTGAATGAACTGCACTGGCTGCATGCCACAGACCTTATCTGCAGTTTTCTAGAGTTTCAACATATCCCATTGCTAACTTCATACATTAAAACTTGTACTTCCACCCCATTTCTTACCTGGTTATAAGAGTATAGGCTCTTGTTATAAGACACACTGAGATGTTACTGTAGTGCTCCACACAAAAAGCAAAACCGTATCACAGTACCACAGGTTTTTAATCTAGATATCTTGGAATGCAAAACCTCTGTTCATTTGTATCCTTCTTTCATCCACTGAAACATGAACCTCCCAATTTCTATTTAGTTGTTTGTGGCTACAACAGTATAATATTCTGCCCATCAGCACTGTCAATATAACCTGAAGATGTTAATTAGGTCGTAATGAAATGGATGCAATGCTGCAGCAAAGGAGTTATTTTAACTCCGATTTGAAGATAACCAATACCCATTGGTTAATCCAGACAGTTAAACTGTTTGCAATAAATACCACACAATTGACTCGGCTCCAAACTGTGGACGGGGCTGTGAGGAAAGACATGCTGTAACTAAATGTGATAAACACATCTGATATGGTTCAACTCTTGTACGACAAGAGACTACGGAAATATAGCTTTTTTATTAAAATGTTGCCTTAAACTCATAGTAAAACAGGAATATGTCAAACTGCCTGAAATATAGTAAGTTACAGGGCATTGTTAGTCAGTTAGGTGGGTGTAAATTCAAGGTTTGTACAACCAAGGTTTTACTGTAGCTTTTAAAGCTTTTTAATCAGCTACCCCTATAAAAAGGCAAATTGAGTGGCTTCTCCTCTTGCTTATGGGTGTCACGACATGACAACAGCCTTACCGAGAGTCTACTAATATCATCGCCAATGAACAATTATACCAACCTGCAGCCAAATGGTCCTAACCGGTTTCATAACTCAATAAGACTGTAAAGTTAGTGCATCTCCTCTACAGTACAGTGCCTTTGCCAGCACACAAACCTAATGCCTGGATGCCTGTCTTTATGCAGAACAGATTACCTGTAAGCTGCTTCCATCACTGAGCACAAACTGGCATATGTTCTAGGATGCTAGATATTGCTGCAACAGTTGTGGTGAAAACAAAAACATCTCGCTTCAGGTTTTCAGGGTCTGTTGTTCCCTTTCATTAGAGTAGGTCCATTTCCTGTTAAACACCTTGGCAATAACAGACGAAAGCCTTCTTTTTCCTTTTTGATCAGCATAGCTTGCAAGGGCACAGGAGTCTGAATGTTGCCTTATCAGCGTTGAAGCTCAACGGGCGATGTCTGCTTAAAGTCCCTCTGATGCTGCCAAGTTCCTGTACCCTGGAGGCAAGGGTGCAGCCTAGGGAGTCTCGTTGAGTGCCGGGCCACTAGGCGTCCCTGAAGCATGAACAGGCGAACCATCCCCAGAAGATTCCACTCCTCGACCCTGCAGGAGCACAGAGGCCAATGCAGCACTTCCTGTTGGCCCCAAGCCAAGATCGTCAACTTGGCACAACCAGGATTCAAACCATGCCTGCATGACTCAACCAGGATTCAAACCATGCCAGCATGAATCAACCAGCACCCCAGGCGCCAGTGACTGACAATCACTTTGACACAGTAGAGCAGAACCAAGCAGCAACAGTGCTATACTTAATTTTGCAAAGTTTTCTTCATCCACTTCACACATGATGTCTTGCAACAATACAATGACGGTGCTAATTTTACACAAATGCATTTGTTTTATTCCAGTCAGTAAATATCAGCAGTGCTGTAAATTTGTAAATCATTTAAGTGAATTTCAATGCAGTGGGAAACTAACTTTCCTTATAAAGCTGAACCCGCCTGGGTCATTTAAATACAGAGATGAAAATGAACCTCATCATGCAGAGACCGTCACATTACGAGAGATACCTTATCATCCATTATGAGCTGCGAGGGGATTCATTTCAGTCATTTAAAAAATGAATCAAAACAGACTAATGCAGACAGCTTATTATCGGCTCAATAGATGTTCATTTGTATACAATATAAACTGGCATATACTGGTTTAAATGTCTTCTTTAACAATTGCATCATCAGGCTTCTATAAATAAAAATGTGGAATATGAGAAATGTTGGGAGAACAACAATCAAGGCTTGGTAGGATCTCTGGTGGGCATTAACCTGGTCTGAGCTACAAGGGCTGATTAATGCAATCCCATGTGTTTCCTACAGCCCAGCTGACAAGGAATTCAAGCGGCTTACTGACTTTGTAACCACCCTGTGTCATTCACATGAAGCATTCGAAACAGATCTTGACACGAGGGAACAAATCTCATAATGGAAAATTGCTTTTAGAAAAGGAGGAGCAGGTTTACAAATCGCTGGAAAAGTACCAAAACTGCAACTGCTATTGCCATCCTGCAACGCTGGAAACTCTGCATCAAGTCTGCAGCATCTGCACCATCCACAAAGGGGCTCCTGTATTTCAGAACTCCTGAAACCCTTTCTGTTAGAATCGCTGTGGCTGCTTGGCAACAGCTTCAGAAACCCATCCAGTTCATTCATGAGGGGTCATTGTGGGTTCCAAAAATACAAAGGACATTGAAGAATAAAGTCTGCAAATTAAAAGAATACAATTGTTTGTATCTTAATATATTCTCCGGGGCGTTTGAGACCCTAATTAGCATTAATCTTGGACTCTCTGATGTCAAAACTGGGAATCTAGTCCTAGACTATTGCTAATCAGGGTCTGTAAAACCAGGCACTGAAGTTCAGCATATCTTGTTGAGATGCCTCAAGCACATCTGACAATCTAAAAACCTTTTAATATCCAGGCAGTTGACCTTTTTGAACATAATTCTGACAGTCTGTATTTCACAAGCAAACACTTTCGGTTCTCTCAGCATACAGTTCCTCTGAAAATCGAAATCCGTCTGTAATGGAACTTTTCAGCCTGAGCAAGCAGTAATGCAGAGGAACGCGTCTCCCTGGAGAGCTGCAAGAACCCTCCTCACTCCCCTCCAGCCACCACGCCCCGGCCCTACTTCTGGCCACGCATTAACAACACATTCTATTATCGGAACTGCTGCTGGCCACAATAAATACACTGTTTTTTTCAAAGCCTCCCCCTTCCACCCTATTCACATAATTACTCTCATTCCTCTTTGTCGTGTCCTCAGGTGACCTTTCAATTAGATGCACCTATATTTATTCATTCATGTTTTTTTAGGAAGCAAATAAACACTGCACGTCCTTTTCCAGTCATACTGACAGGACTATATTATTTGTGGTGAGTTACACTACTGTATGAAACATGATGGTAAAAATGTTTCAGAGGTTGCTGACTTACTGGTATGATCAATTACAGACATAAGTTATACAACTCAGCATAAAACACTAACATGCCATTCAGCTGTTACTACTGTATTAATGCTGCTTTGTTAACCCTATATTAAACAGACTGCTGCTGTTATTACTAAGAATGCCATACAAGGCGATAATCTGAATGGAAATCCTGCTTATCTGCATTTTGCAAGATAAGAATACTGTACTCTAGCCTAGTGCATGCTTTTGGCAGGATTTCTGGCACTGTATCTGGGCAGAGCAGAACCCTGAGTCACATTCAGCACCGTAGCACAATGGAATCAGAATTCACTGGGCTTTCACATTACAGCCCTATCGCTTCTAGAGAGACACGGGAGGGAAAGACTGTGGAAACAGCAGAGCTCCCAGGAGGAATGACAAGATTGCGTGACTTGTTTTGATGGGCTTTCGCTGCATCGTGGGGCACGATCAATACAACGTCACGCTGTTACACAAAAGCACAGTGTTTTGCGTGCAATGCACTTCAAAGTGTAAAACCTGCACAGAGATCTCATTACTACAGACAGTGTAGAAAAAGACATGCTCGCTCTAGGGAACTGAGACTAAAAGACCTTTAAGGTGGCCATTAAAGAAGTGGCCTGTTTTACAGCAGCGTATCCCATGAACGCTCAGTAAACCTTTCACAATGCCAGCAAATGTCACCTCGCCTGTTACCAATATGTCATGCTGAAAGGTCAATATACAGAATTTATTTTCATATCTGGGAAAGGCCTAGCTCTAAAAAAATAAACTGCTGTATGCTGAGAGATTTAAACCTAATGATGCTCAGGCTCAGACAATATGTAATAAACACAGTACAGTTATGCAGTCTATGCAAGCCTGTTTATTTACCAATTTAGATATATGCTTTAGAACTATTTCACATCATAAGACCAGATCAGGATTAATGCACCAGGTTTGATTATATTGCACTGGTAATTAACCCCCTGCTGCTGAAGGTCTTTGTGGGAGCGGGTCTGTCTGGTGCACCTTTTGCATTTGCCTCTTTCAAGGAAATGGAAGCCAATGTTCCTGCGGATAAAAATCTTGAAATCGTTGTCAACAAACTGTGGATTTTTTTTATTATTATTCATTTTCCAATTTCCTCCCAATTTGGAACGTCCAATTATTATTCGACCTGACTCATCACTGCAACCTCCGAACTAACTCTGGAGACACAAAGAACAGCACTTACGTCCTCTGCATAAATCTGGATTTATTCATCCTTTAAAAGACAGAGACTGGGATCTCAGTCCAAGTGATCCAATCTCATTAATAGTGGAAGATGTCTATTAGCTCATATCCTGTGCACCTCCTTACTGTCACCACCCATCTGCAACCTTTGTCAAAGTAAAATTTGCTTGGATTTTAGTTTAAAATAGATCAGTTCCTATTCACACCACAAGAATGCTAAACATCAATCTGAACATTCCTGGAACAAATATTTTAATTTTAACTAAAAATCCACAACGACTGCAATGGCCTTCCTTTGGGAAACCACTACAGTATGTCAATCTCTCGTATGTCATAACCCAACAAAATGAGCCGCCCATCACACCAAGCTTAATATCAGACTAAATACAGATAATCTCCCAGGAGCTTCCTTAGATTACTGATAATACAAATGCCATCATTTCAATGGATGATATTCCTTATAATCAGAGTACCAATGTAATGAACAGTGCTGATGAACTGCATTCATTTAATGTCAGTAAAGTGGTAGCAAGAAGTATTGACACCTAACATTTCAGATACTCAATCACCTAACTGCCTGTCATTTAAAAGTGCTGGTAAATGTGTCAACTTAATGACAGTTTACCAGCCTTGCTGCAATTTGCAATTACACATATACAAATAAATGTGAACATAGCTGCATAAAAAAAAAAGATAATTTGAAGCCAAGGTAAAAAATGTTTTAAGGTTTTGCCTATTTAAAATGCTTGCAGCACTGTCAAACTTGGCAGCGCAAAGTCCTCAGATTCCTGTCACAATATACTGTACCACTAACCCTTTTAGCACTGCTAAATAATCTATATGACCAGAACTGCAATATCAGCTAATGCATTCCAAAAATGATTTTCCTCTCTTGAGCTGAAACTGCAAAAAGCTTGCAGCTCTCTCTCTCAGCACCTGACTCTGTTGGACATGGGTTTATTAATACCGTCCAGCACTTAAAAGACCGGCAGCCACCCAAAAGGGAATGCATTTTCACTGAAGGCCTCTTTCTATTCAGATGAATACATTTCATTTAAACAGTCATTGGCTTAAAACACACACAATTTTGTTGACGGGAGGAAAGATTTCTAGGCAAGGTAATTAGATCGTTCCAGTCATGCTGCGTATATGGCCTACAACTAAATACTAGAGAGGTTTATCAAAATTAACATGATCGATTGCAATAGACAGATGTGGGCGTCAATAAATCACATGGTTAAAGATGCAGACTCCCCTTTGTGGACAGCAGTAACTTGAACAGTAAGCAAACAGTCAGATGCATATTCATTATGCCAATATACTAAAGCTACAGTAGCATCTTCTGGAGTCTGAATGAGAAACGCTGTGTGCAATGCAGGCAGGTACAAACTGCAAAGCACTAGATTGCATTCTAAAGCATCAATTACACTTCCCTTATTTTTAACATTGAAAATAATACCAAGGAAACCAGATAACCAAAGGTATGTCTAGGTGGCAACAAGCCCTAGGGTGAGGGTGTAGGCCTCTAAATTTGCTTGCTTTTTTAACACGCGTAAATTAACACGCGTGAGTTTTAAAAAAATAAATAACTAAAATATCAGTCACAAGGTTCTGAGTTTGTTTTAAGAAAAAAAAAAAAAAAAAAAAAAAAAAAACACGTGAATTAATCAATTGAATTGGCTCATGAAAAACATAGTATAAACAGATGGGTTTTTTTTTTTTTTCTAAAACCGCCCTATGCAAAACTTTACAACAGTAATTCTTCCCGCTCGTATTACTTCGGGTGAAGTGAATTCACAAAACAAACAAAAAATATCCCACAAGTGGTGTTAGGCAAACCACTGGTTGACACTATATCTTTACTTTATTAGTGTGAATCCCACTCCCCAAGTCAGATTTGTCGTTATAAAATGTATTTGCATGTATTTCATGCAGAAAAAAAACACCTTATAGGCAAAACTACTGATAGTGTATTATATTGCAATTTAATTGCAATTAGTAGTACAAAAATGCCGCCCTGCTGGTCGCTGACCCGCCCCACCAATGCAGCTGAAAACCTGACAATAGCATACAAATTTCGGTACGGTAACCAAACTTCTAGCTACACAGTATGCGTATGACAACTGTCCCATTTCACGTTTTAAAAGCTATCGCACCCCAATCAATTTCCAACACCCCCGACCCCACACTAATTTAACGTACATTTTACTTTCAAAAATTGAAAAGTATGCAGCCCAATGAGTATTAAATGACTGCGTAGATATTTTAGCTGTTTTTATTCATCTATTTGCCATGCAATTGTCTAAAACTAAAACTCAAATTCACAGTGAACAGTTTTATTTTTTAATTGTATTGATAATACAGAAAAAAATATGTATGATTCAACACAAATTATGTGTTTGTTGCGTTTTGATTTCCTTAATCACAACCCTACAGTTGAAGGGAATCAGTCTGGGTGTCACTGTTTTTGCCTTTAGACTGACCTTCCACTCCGCGTTGAAAAAACAACACAGGACCATTGTGGGAATATAGTGTGAAGATCAGATAACGTGAATGCTGCTGTGTTGAGCCCCGGCGTCAGCAATAACACATACAAATAACATCGTGAAATACAACCAAGCACATGACCAAAGTGGCTTACCACATTTTTTGCAAAAACTATTTTAGAAAAAACACGGCGTCATTCCTACCAGTCAAAGTTATCATCAAAACGAAAATGCAAAGTTTGTATTACAAAACACTATTCAACAATAAACTTTTTTTTTTTTTTTTTTTTTTGGAACAATGACCATCCTTTTGTTTATTTTTTATTTTTATTTTTTTGTAGATAAAGGTCGGTTGATCACTTACTTGACAAGTTAACTGAAACGACTGAAGTTTGAGTTTGTAATAAAAATCTCTTCATTTGCAAGCCATTTTAAATTAACAACACGTCCTGCGAAAACAATAAACAATACTAAAAGACATGCACCCCATGTTGCGTTGTTATTTGCTTACACTTAACTGTGTATAGTAAATAAATCCTTAGTCTGCGATTAAGTGGAATGAACAGTACATTACTGACACAAGACTATCAGGGGAAAAGAGGTCACTGGCCGTTTAAAAGTATATTGTTTCCGCCTTACCTTACTAAATCCGACAAGGAGTTCTCATTTTGCAAAGTCTGCGTTAACAAAGCTCCCCAAACAAGTGGCCACCACGACTGTCCTATATCAAGATTTCTTGGCACCAGGAGTCAGTATTCTTTTGTGACAGTAATCCAGAGATTAACGTGTTTCTCTGCTTCTTCCTCTTCTAAAATGCCTGCCTGTGCTGTGCTGTGCTTTTCTCTCTCTCCTTCTCTCGAGATCCAGCTTTCCCAGTACTCTCTTTCTCTCTCGCTCGCTCTCTTTCTCTCCCTCACTCACTCGCCCGGTCTATGTGAATAACTTTGTGATCATGCTGGGTTTTGTTGTTGTTGTTGTTGTTGCTTTGGTTTTCTTTTTTGCCTCTTTGCAGCCCCTGACTGAAATATACAGTGGAAGATTGATGGCCCTGTTCCAACAGTATTGCAAGACAACACTACCAGACACAGCGTTTCCCCTCTGTGTTCTTCTTAAAGGCGCAGTACACCCCCTAGCACGACTCACAGAAACATGTGTCGTTAGACTACACAGTTTTGTAAATATCGCCACATTTCCCTGCTGGATGATTGTGCAAATGCGGTTGCAATTACATTTGTTAAACAGGCCAGAGACGCGATTATGCAATATATAAATATAATATAATATAATGGGTTTTTGGCAACCAAATACGCTTTTGTTTGTGAACTGCAATCCGAGTTCAAATGTACTGGCATATATTTTATACATTACATACTAGCTAATATGGTTTTGTGCAAATAAATAAATAAAATAAATTATATATATATATATATATATATATATATATATATATATATATATATATATATATAATATGATATATGATATGTTATATATTGCATATCTATATATATATAGCCAGGACTGGTATACTATGCAGGCAAAAAACATAAGACCCCATCCACCGGTACCTGCTCCTGCCGTGAAACCCCGACTCTTTGTACAAACACGGAAACACTACACCCGGTACCTGCTCCTGCAGTGAAACCCGACTCTTTCGTACAGCGGTATAGACTCTATGTTTCAAAGCGGGAGGTCACTAATCCGCCTGGGAGAAGCCCCTGCCTGCGCGGGAGCCGACATTTGCCACAATACTTAGAATTTGCATGTCGAATTATCACGCAGCTGTCTGCCCCCATCCCTTTATCTTGATTATTTGGTTTAATGCAAATACAGTATAAAGAAGTATGCCAATAAATACAAAAGTTGATATTGCTTCTTGGTAGCTAAATACTGCAGGTTAGTGGTAAAGCTGCAAGAAAAAAAAAGAACATAAGGTATGATTGTCAAGTCATGTTTATCATTTCCTTAGCTTAACCTTGATCAGTGATAGTGGCTTCCTTCTTTGTATTACCTTGGGAGATTGCTTGATGAATTCCACATCACAACGCTAGAGGTTCAGTTGTATGGACTGCATGAAATATTTAGAACATCTCTCACTGAATATTTAAAAGCCTGCAAAGTAAAGCAGACCACAAACTGTTCAGTGAGGAGTGCTCCCCAGAGAGCATCTTATTTTAGCTATGTACTCCAGATGTGCAAGCTTGTTGTGCAGAGAAGCGTTTGGATAAGGGTTACTTGGTAGAGTTCGTTGACCCTCAGCCCACACCCACAACCACAATGTACGAGTCATACAACAGTAGGTGCATGTAACAGCTTTTGTGTTTAGTTAATGGGCAAGGCCGCCAATGAAGGTCTTCTGGTTGCTCCTTCAACAGTATTCTGTTTGAATTATCTTTGTGCATTCTTGTAGATTATAGAGCCCACGTGCTGTGGTGCTTTCTATTTGTGTGGTGGAGCCCCTTTCAATTAATTCGTCATCTCACCACTACAGTCCTCTCCACCCTTACGGTGCCTTCCTTCCTGTCATAACCAACCAGCTGCATCTCCTGATGACTGATAGGGTGACACGCTTTGACCCCAAAGAAACTGTGCAATGATCTGAGAACTGCAAGTTTCACAAACTACCTGAAAGGAAAGTATGCAAACCAAGAGTTTTAAAAATGAGACACCCTATTTATAGGTGACTAAAATCAAGTGACTCTTTTAAGGTGTTATTTTTAAGTATCATTTTATAGCACAATGAGACCCCTGGTGGGCAAACGTTGCAAATCCTCTATTGATTCCATTCTGAGTGCTCAGTTAAATGTCGGGCAAAATCAAATCCTATAATCAAAATCTTTACAAATAAAGTTTTACACTTTTTATATAATTCCAATCCAAAGAAAATACTGTAAAGACACAATAAAGATTCTGATCATTAGTTAAATATCAGCGATTTAAAATAGCATAATTAACAATGCTTTTGACACAATTTTGGTGTGCCTGCAGATTTAACCATAATTTAAAAATAAATAAAATAATATTCAGGGGAAGACACTTATCAGGTAAAACCACAGAATCAAAACCCCTACTGTAAGTATTTTTTTAGTTCCTGTTTTTATTTAATCCAGTCTGTTGGTTCTGTGGGAAACCTCATCTTAAAAAATAAATAAATCTAATACAATTTTAGTAATCAGGTTTTCCAAAAGAAACAATTTGTGGTAATGTCTGCATTAGCAGTACTGTTACACATGATACTGGGCCAGGCAGTCCATGTACCCTTCAAACGGCAAACATAAACACATTTGTGGTCTGATTGTGTTACCAGTCATTGAAAAGCAATGTAGAAGGATGCTATTTCCAGAAGTGGCAGTCTTTTTGAAAGATCATACAATATCCCAAACTTTTTTTTTTTTTTTTTTTTTTTTTTTTACAAGTCACTTCATTTCCTAGTGAAATACATTTTTTTATAACCTCAAATATTACTGTAATGCCTACAGTGCAAGACTGCATAAAAATGTAGATGTGTTCTACAGTGCTTGTCATTACCATAACTGCTGTGTATTACCTTTTCAGCATTTTGCATATGACTAATACATGTGCTGCTACAGATAAATACATTTGTACAGCTAGCACGGTGTTTAACTTTTTCTAACATTTCTCAAAAGTTATTCATTACATTCCAACTAACACCATCCCTGCCATCTGCACTTCGGTTTTGGGTGTGATAAAACTGTAATCCACAGCTGAGGATGAACTGTCTGTTATTTAAGCGTCATTATTTTGCAGTTTTACTAGAGCGCCCTGCACCATTGAGCAGCTATTTGTTACAGACCCTGCAAACAAGGTTGCATCATTAAAGATGCAGAGGCAACAAACAGTAATATAAATACAGTACCATTTTATTTAGAGTTTATCACGACTGCTCATCGAAGCATCTAAAAGTGGTCTTTGTGGATTGGTGATAAATAAGCTATACACATTTTTACCCCTGTTTTTCTTTCCACTTGAGAATGTCCAATTATGTTCTCTTGTCACTGTAATCCCCACAACCACTCAGGAGAGCTGCAGGTCAGTGGGTGTCGAATGCCTCTTTATACCCAGGCATTCTAAAGCGGATGTCGGCGAGCTACCAGCTTCTGGAGGACGAAGGTCAGCCCAGCATGTGTCTGCTTTGAGCTCACCGGGCACCTGGCCAGTAGGGACAGCTGTAACGCACCGCAGAGAGTCTCTCATGATTCTGCCTCAGTAACCTGCAAGAGTGCCAGAACAACACTCCCCAGAGAGTCGCCAACTTTACACAGCCGGGACAGGAGGCAAACATGTCAAAACACTGACTGTGAGAAACAAATTACCCAAAAAATTAATAAAAATAAAAGTATATTCAGCTTCTGCACTGCTTGTCTAATTATTAGTAATTATTTTTTTAACCAGTCTAATAAGCTGCCTTTAACAGTAAAAACAAGATCAAAGCCACCTCGACAATAAAGTAAAACAAACAGCACACCACCAAACAGAAGAGGAGTGAGCTTAACAATGAGAGCCAGGCGTGCCGTTACTTACAGTTAAAGCAAATATCAGCATGCACCCCAGACTGCATAGTTTCAAAGGTAATTGGAATGAATGCATTAGCATGTGGTTAGCTCAGTGGGGGTTGGGGGGGTGGGGGGGGAAATCCATACCTTGGAGGAATGAACATGATCTATGGAGTTCTCTTAACCCTCTCTACACCAGCCAAAATGCAGCTAATTTGTGTAATGACAGAGTCAGAGGGTGTGTTTGCTATATATATTTGTAGGGACTAATATTGGTAGCTGTCCGGTGGCTCCTGCACACAGAAAGGTTTCCCCTCTACAGATGAACTCTTTCCCAGGGTGCTACAAAGACCAACTCACTCTCCTCTTTCCACTTGAGCTGGATCGGCTCCTATTCATTTTCAATGGAAATCCAGATTTCTTAATCTGATAGCAGTAATCCCTAAGTGTGACCTCAGACCCTAACATCAGATTGGTGATTGGAACTTGCTGAAAGCTCCACCACTGGTTCACTACCTGTGGAGATAAAAACAAACACCTACTGTAGGGTCTTTAGATCAGGCAGAGCAGGGGCACAGCTTCAAGTCGTCGGTTCACCTACTGTATGTAGCAAACCAGATTCAATAGCAGCCCTATTTCTAATTGTCCTCATGCCAGTCTCAAAGACGACCCAGAGAAGAACAAAACCCAACAGAGCACTGTCAAAATGCCATTCACCGTAGAAGAATATTTGTCATTGTGATGTACGACTTGCTAAGAATATCTTGCTGGTTGCATCAGGAATCACATGCAGGCTGCTGTAAATTAGCTACACATTTCCTGGGGACAGGCTTGGAGAGCCAAGCCTCAAATGGTCTGGCTACCTTCATCCAGCAACCAACCCCCCCCCCCCCCCCCTTCAGACTTAGTGAGATCAATTCATCTAACCAATAGAGGGTTTTGTGTGTGTCTGATGATGTGTGAGGGTTCAAGCATGTTGAAGTTGTATAATATTACTGCCCTAAGGAGCTGTGGATTCCTTTCCAGCCAAGCACACACATTATGATTACATACTGACATTTAGAGAGGATGCCATGGAAACAATGGACTAAAGCATTTATGAGGTGTTTTGTTTTGTTTGTGAGATGATCTATACTGATGAAGCATACATGAAAGAAGAATTCAAAAGAATATAACCTGCCTGTTACTTTTACCCGACCTTCAGCGTCCTTCTTGGGAAAATGTGTAATGCAAATACCAATCAACCTCTCCCTAGCCTCCAGCTTACCACGGTATATTTGCATAACAGTTTACCATTTATATACAGATAGATAATTCAACTTCTAACTGCCTTGATTTTGCATTGTCACTCCATTTTTATCATACACTCCTGGCCTCCTGCAAATTTGTGATTGAAATTTTCTATAATCTGATAAACTGTTGATTTTCTACATGTAGTCTTTAATATTTCAGATGCTGTATTATGAGATTATGAGGATCCTCTTTAAGTGCATGCACTATTTTCTAATGATTTACCATACATCCTGTGCATTATCACACATTCCTGTGTTTTACTATAGTCACTGTTTTTACCATAGTGTACGGCACAAAACATTTATAACAGCCTATACTTAAAAAAAGAAAATTGAGTTAAAGCACTTAACCCTACCCAAACTTTTTTGTAGGGGGTTGTTTTTCATTTTAGATCATTGCAGTATAGTTTATAATTGCAGTAGTGAATTCTTTCAGTATTTTCATAAGGGGTCACTTTAAGTTGGGGCAGAATCATTATTCAAATACAAGTTTTATTTTTAACCAGGCAAATAAGAAGATATTGCTTGAGGTTTTTCTACTCAGATATCTTGTTTTTTGGGAGCAATGAAGCAACAGAGTTTGTGCACTTTTTTCCTTATTTGTTATTCCAATTAAGAGTTTACCACACTTTTGTGTTATGGTCATCTAAGGCTGTTGTCTCAAATGGAGGCCAGTTTTGGAGAATGTATTGGGAACTGGCATGATGGAAGAAGTTCAAGTAAAGCAGCCACACATTACTTTCATTCTGCAGTTAGCAAACACATCAACCATTCAGTCCTGGACTTCTTGTCAAGTAGAGACCGCCCATCATGCCAAATCAAATGTGTGACTATGTCTACTGTGATGAGATCACCAAACAAGGTCAGCTACAATGGCATGATCCATTAGTAGAATGTTACTGTAGAGGTTACATTTTCCTATTGTGATATCACTACAGGTATTAACCAATAAGAACTGTCATCCACGGCAGTACAATACCTTTGTTCTACTGTAAGAGAGTGCCATTATTGGTAATGCTGTCATCTGCTAATAGTTCAGCTAGAGTAGTAACTGGATCTCAAAGTTATTTGAGGGAGCAGGATTCCACTGTTGTAATGCCACCAAGCTCCAATTTGTTTCACAAAACAACAATATAGAGGATTTGGTCTGTGGGAACCAGGAATGATGAAGGCGAGGACTCAACCTGGTCTCGTGTGAGACGTCTACAACACAGCAAAGTATATCAAGGCAATGCCATGCAAGAAAAACAAGGGCTGTGCTTCTGTTCCGGCCATAAATATTTCACTGACCAAAAATAAAACAAACAAAAAAAGCTGCAGGCTTCGAGATCTGGTTCAATTGATAATGAATCACACTTCCAAGAGAGAAGCCAGAGAGGCGACAGGGAGCTGAAGGAAAGAAAAAAAATCATTGCAGGGCCTGCTAAAAAGACCCATTATAATGATGATGCAGCTGCTATTTCAGAGAGGGGGGTTACTGTACATTGCTGCCTGCAAGGTGTGTGTTAGTCATACCTCTACATTGTAGCTTTCTTCAGCTCACAAGCTAAAAATCCAATTATTACACCAGTTCCAGATGTTAAACAAAGACCTCATGGCATTTCGTGAAGGATCAGGGTTTTTAAACAAAGTACGTTAAATCCCTGAAGCTGAACTGTATACAGTAAGAATGGGTTTGCACTGGCTTTGAATGAGGACTTCACTCTTCAATTCAGTGTCCCAGTTTTCAATCTATTAATTACACTGCTGAAGGCACGAGCTAAAACGTT
Source organism: Polyodon spathula (assembly GCF_017654505.1). Classification (NCBI taxonomy): domain Eukaryota; kingdom Metazoa; phylum Chordata; class Actinopteri; order Acipenseriformes; family Polyodontidae; genus Polyodon; species Polyodon spathula. The sequence goes on along the minus strand of NC_054555.1, from coordinate 25,549,931 downwards.
TGTTTCAGAGCCTTCTACAGATTCCACCTAGATTTTCAATCTGTGCATTTTCTGTAGCTTGCTCCCACTCAAACAGAAGGATCAAAGAATTTAAAGTCAGTACTTACCTTAATAGAAATTGCTTGAGTTTGGCCTGACCCAGATGATAGCGGCTGTTTGATTCACTGCGGCAGTCATTAACAGGCACTGATTTAGAAGCGCTTTAAATAAGTTTTGCAAAACCGCTAATGCAAGTACTGGTATGCACAAAACTAAAACAAATGAACCAAAGGCTTAATCTGTTGAAACGTCTTTCAAAATACTATTGGCATGCTTACATATATATATTCTTTTTGGATCATGCTAAGAAATGCAGACCAATGTAATGTAGTTGAATGGTTCAGATTGCCGTGGTAGAACTAAGTGCTTGCTGCTGTGTTTCTAGAAGGACAGCTCATGAGATTGAAGTGATGCCTGTAAGGTAGAATAATCAGTAGGGGCCACATACAATAGCTACAGGAAATATATGTCCATTAGGCTCCCTATTAAAGCTCACCGCTGAAATGTATTTAGAGAGATTCTGCTAAGTGAGTTCCTGCAACATTATGAGCCTGACATTAGGAGTGACAAATGAAGGTGCTACAGGGTGGCAAAGTGGAGAGGATTTTACACAGAGCCATTCCATCCAAGCTGCTGAGTGTTCCTTTTTGATGAAGTGTTTTTATTGCTTTTTAAAAATGAATGGAAACCGTGACCTACAACACACAACATTATAAATCAGGTATGAGAATTCCTTTCCATCTTATCCTGTGTACTGATGCTATCCCCTGCTTAGAACATACACTATACATTTAAAACAATTTTTGTAATTTATAATAAGTTCATAAATAGCAAAGCTTTGCCCCATACTTGGTTAGGGAGGCAAAATCGGTTGGGTCTCCTCACTATGCTACAACAGCCCCATCTGCCCTGGCTCCAGGTGCGCTTAAGCGGACATCTGCATAGCTGTTCTTTGTACACCAGGGCTAGTAGAGGAAATCTAATTGGATACTCTAAATCACGGCGAGACCAGAGATACAGTAATTTAGCACTCAAAAAAAAAGATATATAAGTTAACATAGTGAAAGGAAATGTGTACTGTTTTGTTTCTGCACTGGTTGTGCAAAGCGATCAGTCTTACCTCATAAGACAGCTGAGCAGCAGCTAAGCATGAGAGTTTTTAGTGCTGCCTCGGGATAAAGCAGCCAGCATCTTTCATTCATCATAGGTGTCAGCCTTAACCTGATGAGCACATAAAAAACACTTTATGTATCTCGCCTGTAGTCTTCTTACCTATGCTGTCTTGCCTCTCGCTGTGCAGGTCTTCTATGCTGGGGTTTGAAAGGAACAGACCTCATACCATGTTTTCTGGATTCAATAACACCAGCGAATGGGATGCAATATCAGCAGAATTCCATAATAATACGGTATAACAGTCCAGCACTCTTCCCGCTAATCTGCAAGGGATCATCACAACTTAAGTTTGATCAGGCTAAGTAATCAATTGATGGTTAAAGCTATAAGTGTAAAAAGTTGTCAGAATGTTAACAATGAAAAGAACAATTACAGCTATGTGGGAACATATATTATGTTAACTATATTAACATAACTATTTTTTTCAGAACCCCGCTACTTACTCTTTGAGTCCCGACCCAGCCTGTTAAAATAAGTACAGGATAGCTGCCATTTTGGATATGATTTATATCAAGCAAGAGCACAAAAAAACGTGGAGTGATGTATGTATCTCCGAGAGAACAAATTACTGAGGAATTGCATCTAATAGCTAGCAAAATCCATAATAAATGTATATTTAGTTATTCAGTGCTACCAAGGTAGAGTATCTGCTGCAAAAGGGGGTGATGGTTTTGATCCTGGGATTTGCTGAATGCGCCTGTCCTTGAGTTTCACAGGGCACAACAGAAGTATGTCAGGCATCATCTTGTAATCTGTTAGAAAAGTCAATCCTTGCAGAGAAGAACAAAAAATGTACATCTTACTATTGGTGATTTTCATTTTTGTTACGGCAAGCAAATTCTGCAGCACTACAGAAGTGAGAGGAAGGTGCAGTAGCGCCACAAACTTAATTTTTCAAACAGTTCCTATTCATATTTTTTTTTTATCATATTCTGAAGAATATTCAGCTACTGAAGAAATCCTAAACGGTGCCAGATTAGACCAAAATGAAATGTATCCAATGGTTTGGTATGAACGCTTTTTATGTGTGTGGCAGGCTTGCAAGTGGATAGAGGCTCAGAGACAGACTGCAGGTCAAAAATAATACTTTTATTAACAAATAAACACAAGATAAAAGGGCACAAGGGACAAGACAAAGGTATTTAAACATAAATAACAAAACACAAAGCAAAACTTACAAAATAAAGGCCATTAGGCTGTTATGTGCAAGGAAGTTCCCATCAGCATCCAAAATGTCAGCGATATAGTACAATATGTAACTATCTGATGTTACTCTACATATGATACTCCAAGATTAGTACTAATCGTGGTCTGTTAAACCAGCCGCATGTGGTTCACCTAGAAACTTTATAGAAAACATGTTCAGGTTTTTATAAGTCTCTTTTACAAATCATGTATCTATATATTTAACTATAATTTGATATACTACTTTCATAAAAAGCCTTTTAAACATTAAGCTTTGCATGGAAGTACTTCCTCTTGACTGCTGGTGTGCATGGTTTGTGTTGTCGTTGTCTTAGATTGCCTCTCATATTTGCCAAATTTGCTTCATTTCTTTTGCAGGGTGTGAAAACTGGGCTTTCTCACCTTGTTCTAAACAATGACACTATTTTCAAACTGTGGAAGAGTTGGAGATGTTGTAAGTGTGAAAGCGCCGTCGCTCCACATCACATTTTAAAACCCTTCCTTGTGGTTTCTTTGTTCATTGGCGCACCTCTTGTTTTGCTGCATGTGGCTAAGGCAATCAATAAAACAGCCCTGTATACACGGATTGTGCTAGCTGTCACTGTTGTGTCCTATTTACTCGTTTTAAATGGATCACTCTTTGTTCATGATATATAAGGCACCATATTTCTATGCCCCTTTCAATAGCAATATTTGCCATGTTTTAGCACAAATGTACAATGTTTACAATTAGGGGGGAAATCAGTAAACAATTTCCAAATCAGATATCATCCAGGTCAATTAATCAACACATTGAGATCACTTGTATTATTCAAATGAAAGAAAGCATTCAAATGCACATGCTTGTGCCACGAATATAATATATAGGGGAAATGGAAGTCTCTGACTAGGGCCCCAGGCTGATTAATCAATGAATTACTGTTCAATTGAGGTTTGCAAAATAAAAGCCCTGGCGATCAATCATCGGTTAATCAATTAATCAATGAATTGTTGGTTTCGTTTTACACATGCTTCATTAACTGCCGAATGCAAGATAACTCTGAGTCTGTCTACACACAGCAACCATTTAATAACCAACCCATAAACACAGTGTGTCAATCTAACAGTAAATGATTCCTCTACTCCAGATGCAGAATCAAACTGGGAAAATAGATGTTTTACCCCTGATAATTCAGCACTCTACATAGGTATATATATTCACATGAGCTTAATATGCAGCCTACAGCACTCAGTATTCCTAGATGGTCCCCCATCCAAACACTAACCAAGCCCAACATTGCTTTGCTTAAGCATTGCATGGTAAGTTTGATTTGAAGAGCTTTTTGCCGTCAGAGACGTTGCCCAGGGGTCACTACAAGGAAGTAGCTCTTCTTGACCCCCTCTACATAGGTAAGCCATAGAATATTTGATATAGCCAAGTGACTTTATTTATCCCACTATTTGTGCACTGTGACCATTGAAGTTTTCCTGAAAATATATTAATTATTCTCCTGTAATCTAATATAAGAAAATAGATTTTTAAATATGTTTCTGAAGATTTAGAGCAAAAGGATAATAACATTGGAGCAATAGAACAACAATTATTGCAAACACCATAAAATATCACATGTAAAAATCATTATTATTATTTAATTTTTAAGCTACTAACTCTTTAATTAGCCATTCTCTAAAAAATTAGTATTTTTTAACAAGCATAATCGCTGTAGTTATTGACAGGTTTTATTGAGCCCCATCCTCTTATGTTACACTATAAAGAACATGTGAGGTTTTGGACAGGAGAGAATCTTTTTCAAATAGATGACACAGGTATGCAATATTTCTTTCCCCATACCAAGAGTGAAACCAAATAAACTTAATCAAACAGTGATGAATGGGCAGCGTGTGATCCAATTTTTTTGATGAAAAAAATCTCAAAGCATGTAATTGTAATGGAAAACGTCAAGGGTAGAGATATCAGGGTCTCACACAGTTGTGCATTTAGTAGACTAAACTGTTTAAATTTCAGCACTGCTTCTTGTCAGTTTTATAGTGGACAGAAGCCACAATATATTTGGTACTTTTTCAATTAACAGCGTATGTTAGCTTTGTAGCAGAGTGATGACCTAATTCAGTAGAATTCAATGTGAGAGAATATCCTCTTAGGAAGGCTGACTTGAACAAAATTATTTTTATTAGTTTGCATTTTATGAATTTGTTTTCCCTTCACTTTTATGGTAAAGGTTTTAGGAAGAAAAAAAATGACATTAATGAGACATTATAAAGTTTTGGAGTAGACCATAAAAACCAGTTTGTATGTGCTATTGCCTTAAAATACAACTGACGCTTCCTCGAGTCTATATGTGCATATTAGCCTTATGATCCACAGAGTACTGGAAGTCTTCTTTGCAGGGAGGATGGGCCCTTGTCCTTAAACAGGGTTAACCAAGGGTTGTATTTTATACATCAATCTAGAATGAGCAGATCATTTCAGAGAGAATGCTCTAAATGGAAAGTTGTTGCTGCTTCCTGAAACCTAATCACTTCCTGTGTTGTAGTTCAATCAAACTCCAATGGTCCCAAATGGTAACCAGACCGTGTAATCCACAACAAATGGATGTACCAGGACGTTTATGTATAAATTCGAAATATCTGCATATCCTGAATTAACCCTAAAAAAACCCCACTGGAAATGATTACTCAATTCCTGTTGACTTCACCCATTTTCCATTAAAAAAAAACCCTACTGCAAAAAAACCTCAAAACAAACTACCTTTCCCAGTGCAGCTGTGCAATGAACCGCCTTCCTGACTTGTGGTATCTATCATTGACTTGATCTGAATACTTTAAACCCGCCCCAACTACTGAGTGACAGCACATTCCTACATTTCTATTGGAGACTCCACTTGTGAGATTTAAAACGAGATTACAATCAGGAAACAAAGATTTGTTCGCGAATTTGAAGCTATATATTACAGTCGGATAGGGAGGATTTAAAACAAAACCGCAAATTATGGCAAAATGTAAATAAAATGCCTAGACACACAAAAACCCCAAAAGAATGTGCCCGTGACCATAAGGATTTTGTTGAGGAAGACAGCAAAGGAAAGACGGTACAATTTAAGTGTGCAAGCACTGTCGAATACATAATGTAAAAAATAAATAAATAAATAAATAAACAAGTATTTTGGAAAGTAACTGAAAACAATAATTTCATACAGTATATAAAAAGAGAAAAAAAAACAATTTCGAGGTATCTCGAAAATAGCAAAATATAAGAAAAAGAAACCCTAATTATGATAGAACGAGTCTAAGGGTTATCGCTTCAATATCCCAATACCCCCTGAATCCAATGTGACCGCCTGCGATCAGATAACACCTCTGGCTGTTAAAACCTCCTCCAATCCATATGTGGCAGCAAAAGTGCGATCACTGCCCTGTGCGTGTCAGCTCAGATTCGTGTGAAGGGACTGCTCACGCTGCCTGCTTGTTTGGGAGACTCGTCGCTATCCGCCTGCGTCGCCGCTGTCCTCTTCAGAATCAAAGCATTCATCCCCTGAGCCTCTGCCTTACCAATCTGCTCCCCCAAGTCTCCATGCAGTGCTTTTCAAAGTGAAGGTGGTGGTTGGGCAGATTTGAGGAAGCTTATTAAAATAAATCGCATCTGTATATTTTCTTTATGAGACGTCATCAGAGCATTATTTCTATAACAGCTCGCTATGTCGCTTTACGGTTTACACTGCCCAGTTTGCAAACTGACAAGCCATCTGCTGAGAAACAGGCACTGTTAGATATCACAGCACATTTGAATGCTTTTTAAAAAAAAATTCTGTGAAAGCTTAACAAGGCTTAAAACTTCTGACTGGCTTGCTGGATATGGTCATTTGCATACTGTAATAGTGGGGAATTAAAGCAGGCATGAGTATATTATAACAAACCATTCCCCCACTGAATTCGAAAACCAACTTACTTTATAGAACAAGAGAATAAGAGAATAATATTTTGCGAGCACACATTGGTGCAATTTTGCTGTGTTTTTCGGCAGCCGTCTTTGTTCCCCTTGCCTATGCTGTAAAGAAGGTTATGAAACTTTATCACCATTCTGACTGGCTGTGTAGTGTACTGTATTGTAGAGTCACAAAGCAAACAGTCACAGAATGGAACAGGACTGTAGCAAGTAAGCAAGTAGCTCTTAGAATTTCTCAGGCACTTATTAATCCTATTAGGAGTTTGGCAAAGTTTCCCCAATTTGAAGACGATACAAACAATACAAGAATCTAAAATACAATCCTAATTATATTGGTACCTGTACAGTGTAATGCAATGCTGTAATCTTATATAGAGTTCTTGATGTATTTTCAAATACCCTGCATTTTTCTACTGTAACTTTTGTTCTGTGCATTTGTACCCTCCACATTGTTTCATTGGTCCTAAGTCTTATGCTTTCTTGCCCTGTGTCAATTTGAATAGCGATATTGTTTCAGGCTGACAGATGTTGCATGAACAGACACATTCAGTGTTTGATACCTGTATGTGCTCTCAGCTAACAGCGGCATGATTCCACCTCCTCGATGTTTGGTCACTCAGTCAATACCTTCCCCTTTAATTTTCATGAGGTTTATCAATGCTGTGGTGCTGTTAAGTGCCAGTGTTTGCTATGCATGGCTAAAAAGGTGATGACTTTCTATATTTTTATGCAAACATCAAATCTTCTCTACTTGTTAGTTTCTCTACGTAATAACAGTGCACACAGAATGGGCTTTCTTTACCCATATCTGTCCATCAGGTTAAATAATCCCTACAGTATTGAAACTATTATTCACAATGGAATATGAAAGACAGCAAAGTAAATGTTAACGCATTTTAGTTTTGCTAAAAAAAAAAAAAAAAGTGCTACATAAACACATGAGCTTTTGTCCACCAAATCACTGGCAACAGTTACACTGTACTTTAGAATTCAGCAAAAACAGAAACAAAGGCCAATTTACACATCCCGCTAAAGCCAAAGCCTTGCTGTAAGAATCTGATAGTTATCCATATGTCTGTATTACTTGCTCTAATCTCTACCCTCACCGCCAGGCCTGTTCATCTGGCTCAGTCTCCTTTGGATTTCTCTGGCTTTGCCAAGCAATAACAATAGCAGAACAGCAATTGCTGAGCCAAATCAAACAGGCACAGGAGATAGAAGTCTCTGCTACCTCTTAAGGTGGAATTCTTAGTCCTTGCAGGCATTCACTGTCGTGCAGTAGGGGTTCTGCTGCATTATCCACTGCATTCGAGCATTCTACAGGCCTTAGCCACCTGCACAATATTAGCACTTATTCAAGACAATTTCCCACAGGGGCCACCATGGAAGTTACAGAAACTCTGACAATTTATTGCCTGTTTTAATTTTCCTGATATTACAGATATTCTTGGTAGATTCACTGAGTTCAAAACGTTTGCAGCTGCTTAAGTCACAAGGCTCCACATGTTACAACCCTACTAACCCTGAAGTGAGACACTTCATAACCAGGCACTCACTCACCGGAGCCCATTACAGTGGAGGTGTTCAAGTAGAGGTGGCTGGTGAAAGCTGCTAATAACGTTGTGTGTAGGGTGTCTCTTAACATCATAAGAGATGCCATCTTGTGCAGTTTGGGCAAAAGGATGTCAATAATATTTAGATTTAAATGTATTCTTATGAATCACAAAAACTGATAATGTAATCAAAAACTGGTGGTTTTTTTTTTAACTTTCGCAATGAGATATAAGTTTTATACACAGGATGAATAAACACAGAAACTGAAACTGTACACAGAAACTGAACCGGAATCCTGCACAGTGAATTCTCCTGTTCGACTTTTTAATGTTTTCAGCTCTTCACTACACAACACTTTTACGTAGATAATTCCAGTCATCTGGTGAGGGAGAGATGTTTACACAGACTGCATGCTTGCACTGGAAGACCTAGATGAATATTACAGCTGTTGACACTCTGATGCTTTCACTACACAAAGGTAATACCCGAGCTATGGGCACCATGCTGTCACTGTCTAACGTGGACTGGCAGAGCGGAATTACCATTACTATAGGCTAGAGATCCATCTAAACTTCTCTGTAGAGCTGATAGTGCTCAAGCTAGGAAACATGGTAACACTTTAGTTTAGGGATCCGTTATCAGGGATTATAAACAAGTTATAAACATGTTATTAATGATGCTATTAACAAATATAGAATATTATTAGAAATAATAAGACTTATACACTTCCGCCATTGTTTTCTTTTTTTTTGTGTTGCTATTGTTTATAATCACTTATAACAGATACCTAAAATGTCTATTTAACCTTATCTATTATGGCTTTCAGTACAGTCTTACTGTGTTTAGTGTTGTTAATAAATCACCACTGGAAGAAAATACCAGCATGGTTAAAGGCCAGCTATATTTAGATTATTCAAATAGAGCTCAGAGCTTACATTATCAGTCTCCTCTTGTGGGTGAGTCGCTATAAAAATACCAGTCAAGCAAAGCTTTTCATACAGTGATCAATCACTTGGGTGGTAAATATAAATATAGCCCCTAAAGGGGCACTCAGCATTGCACTCACGCAGCAGAAGAATCCTTTACAGCTGCTGTTTCAGTGACAAGAAAATAAAAAGAACAGAAAGGGTTCAACAGTGAGCTTTATATCGTCCAAAAAAAAAGGCATTTGAAAGATTAATAATAGCATTCCAGACTATTCCAAACCCTTCGTTTACTGCTGACATGTAGAACATAATGGAATTACTTTTATTAGTCTCTGGTCTGTTTGTAATTTTTTTGCAATACTACCCCATTGGTGGGAGGGTAGTGCATTTTCCAAAAAGTCACTTTACAGGAAAGTTGTATTATTTGTATTAAATTATGATTGGAAATTACATAGTGATTAGATATTTCCCCGCAAAGCTGTAAAGTCAATCCCAGACCAGTGTTTGTCTTCCAACAACAGAGACTGTTTGAAACCGTGTAATATCTCTATAATAGCTCTGAGTGGGGTCAATAGGAGGCTGGAGAGAATGGCCATTGATAGGGAAGAGTTAGAATAGTGAACAGCTGTTCAGTACCCAGCATGCTGCTTCTAAGTTGGGGTCTGCATCTTTAAACTTAAGTCCGGAAGAAAAAAAAAGCCTGGAAGGCTTGGAGATCTGACATATATTTGTCTCGTAACCGCAAGCTTCTCCTCTCCTGCATTAATGTCCTCTGTTGACATTGGACTGTTGTTCTCTGATGAACACTATGAAACTTGCTGAGATCATCAAACTTTCTGTCTGGGGTTTTGTTGCCTGTCTGTTTGTCTGTGTGTGTGTGTGCTTGGTCTTACTGACAGTGACAAACGATGCAGAGTCTTTAATGTTTAGACAAAGTGCAGAAGGGATGAAACAGGAAAAGGGTGGCTGCCCTTGTTTTTGCTGGACTGGCAGTCAAAGTGTCCAATCACTTGGCATTCTCACCGCCAGGCATCCGACCACCCGTCACTTGATTGACCAATGAGGTGGAGTCAGCTTTGAGAGTTCCAACTCCCATTTGAATGAAAGCTTAAAAAAGCATAATACCCTTCAATTGCAAATATTATTCAAATGTTTTATTCAAAATATCGAATAAAGTACACTGTACCTTGCTCCAGCATCAATATAATGGGCTACAGTGCAGGAAGGCCTATACTTACACTTTAGACACACGCACTGACAATATGATATACAGCACAAATGAAAATGTGGAAAGACAGCTCTTGGATACATTACTATAAATTACATTTCCATACTTGTGTGGGTGGATAGAGATAATGCATTTGCTTGCTGTCCTTCTCTAACTTTATCAACAAAAATGAAATGCTTGAGTCGCAAGGCAATATTACGTGCTAGTGCAGTGCAACATTTCAGTGCCGCTATCTTGATCACTACAGACTCTGTTCCCACAGTACAATTTAGAATGATTATTGAACCTCAAGCAGTTGTTACAGATTGCAATGATTCATTTCAGGATTTAGGCATGCCAGAAGTATCATCTTTAGCCTCTGCATAGACACTCTGTTGTGTTATCTCCTTTTGTACAATAGAGGTCTGAACATGAACTCTGAGCCTTGTTGGTGACAGATGGGCGTCTGGTTGTTGTTAGACTCTTTTCACCAAGAACACAAACTTTTCATGTGGGCATAAAAGCTCTGAAAGCTTGAAGAAACTCTCCAAAACAAGCAGAGGTCAGCTCCCCAATCCTTTACCGACAAATGCATTTCAGCACTGGTTTAGGCAATCTTTTGTCTCCTCGTCTTTAAACGCGCAGTCTGCGGGAAGACAGGAATTAAACAGTTTTTATAAACTTGCATTCAAGAAAATATGTCAACCTTTCACCTAAAAAGAAATTGCAGCAACAAATAAGCCATAAGAAATTATTAGGCATGCTTATCTCTTGGGCTTGTGTACATTTTTATGCTGTGCTTAAAACCCATGGGCACATTTTGTCCCACATTCCTGACACATGTTTATTTTTAAGCCTGTTTTTAAACCAAAACATAAAAGAGTCTCTACACAGCGAACTGTATCTATAATTGTACAAATACATACTTACCTTTCTCTAAACAACAACAGCAAGATAGACATATATTTAGATTTCTTCAGCATTGATGTTACTTGATGAAACTGACAAACAACAAAATCCTAACATTAAACTCTTTCTTTTTTCTTCCCAACCAAGAGGTGATAACACTTCCCCCTTCACAGTAATACCAGTCCAACAGCAACCTTGTGTTTGATGATGAGTAAGGGGAATGTTTTTGAACATTGTTCTTTATGTCCATTGTCAATGTGTCATTCACACTTCTACTCCTTTGTAGATATTATATATATATCTACTCTATATATTAGATATATATATATATATATATATATATATAGATATATATATTGATATATATATGTCTACACCAGTGGATCGAAGCCTCCACATATTTATTTGCAACATATGTTGTTTGATTTCAAGATATTTCACCGTTGAACATAATGTGTATTAAAGCAGGAAAAAATTGTGTTGTCACATTCAAACTTGATCAGCGTGTCTAGAGTTATTATACAGCAAATGTTCCTAAATATGTAAATGCTAAAACAGGTCAAATATTTTGCTGATGTTCACCTTTTAAAGACATTCTGCCTTCACTGTCAGTAAATTGTCAAACAAAACAAAAAACCTAAATAAATGTAAAAATAACATATATAAATAACAAATAATGTGATCATTAGCAGAAATATTTCTAATCTTTGATGCAGCTGGTGTCTTTTTCATTTAAGACATTTTAAATAAATTGTGCATCTCTATGCAGTGTATTAATGGAAGCCAACTAAACTGTCTGCCAGGTTCCTAAATGCACTGTAACAGGTAATGTGTCTATAAGGTAAACATTTGCTGTATTTATTTTTGAGTGACAAAAAATATTTATATTTAATTTTCACAGGGAACTACATATTACACAGCAATGTGTAGCTGTCAATTATAGCTTCAATGATAGCAAAAGTAATAATGTTGAAGTTCAAACAGCTGGCACAAAAAGTCTTTATCTTGTACCTGACAGTGCTGCTCCAGAATGATATCAGACAGACTTTTTACCCCCGACTTTCCGCAGACTGTGGGCAAGAGGCTCAGCTACCAGCGCCTAGCTACATAAAGATCTACCTACTTTGTTAAGGTGTCTCTTTCTTCTATCAGCTGGAAGAAAGTTATCACGGGTTTTGGTTTGTTAGAATAGTAGAAACTCATTGTATTTGATTGGATGCCTGTGGCAACACAGTACTTGGAATGATGCGCTTGTTCTAGTTGGATGAACAATCTGGCTCATTAGCAGTTGTAAGGCTTTCCTTGCTTTTGCAGTCCATTGCAGTGTCAAAAAATACAGCTTCAATGATAGCAAAAGTAATAATGTTGAAGTTCAAACAGCTGGCACAAAAAGTCTTTATCTTGTACCTGACAGTGCTGCTCCAGAATGATATCAGACAGACTGTGGGCAGCTACTACTTTGTAAGCGTGTCTTCTTCTATCAGCTGGAAGTTACACGGTTAGAAACTCATTGTATTTGATTGGATGCCTGTGGCAACACAGTACTTGGAATGATGCGCTTGTTCTAGTTGGATGAACAATCTGGCTCATTAGCAGTTGTAAGGCTTTCCTTGCTTTTGCAGTCCATTGCAGTGGACCAGTAGGTACTGCTCATCTTTAGACCAGAAGGTTACAAGATCATTTCAGCCAAAGAAAACCCTGGAGGCTGTAATATTACTGCCAGACCGAGAGAGAGATGATGGAGATGGGGATGGAGTTGAGAATGACCCCAGTAGAGTTAAAACCCCTGAGTATAGGGCTGACATTTGTTCCAAACATGTATTCTTGTTTTTATTTAACTTCACTGCTGTATACAGTAGCAAGTATTAGGACTTGACATTGCCCTGGTGTGGGGCATGCTTTCCTGGTATACACTGGGTCCCTTGGTTACTCTGGAAGGCCAAACGAATACATAACAAACTAGGATGTTTTGCACACTAAATAGTACAAGCTGGCAGCCAAACTGAGGTTTCTCTAACTGTGGGTTGAGTTTAGAATACAGTGCCACCAGCCCGGAGAGGAGGCAGTAGTGCTGAGATTTCTTGTTTAAGATGATCCTTTTGAAGCAGAACTGAATTATAGCTCCCAGCACCCCTACCCAAGTCTTCCCAGATGCTTCATTCATCTCAGCAATTTTTCAATTTTGCTACAACAATAATAACAATAATTAATTAATTATTATTATTATTATTATTATTTGACAATAAGCCTGAATGCTGCATAAAAAAAACAACAATGACCATATCCAATATATATATTTGTATGAGCTTACCATGCACCCTACAGCACTCAGTATTTCCAGATGGTCTCCCATCCAAGTACTAACCAAGCCCAACATTGCTTTGCTTAAACATTGCATGATAAGTTCAATTTGAAGAACTTTTTGCCATCAGAGACGTTGCCCAGGGGTCACTACAAGGAAATAGCTCTTCTTGACTCCCATTCAGTATCTTATTTCAACAAAGAAACTAGGATTTCTTTTTTTTTTTTTTTGTCTATGGGGGTAATGTAAACAAAATACTTTTCTATCATAACAATAACCACATATGTTCATATTACCTCAGTAAACTAACATTTCTTTGATCCCCATGGTTAAAATACCAGGTCATTTTGAGAAAATGTAGTTCCTTCATGAAACGATACGTGGCTTGTTCTGAATGCACATGTCACATGTAATGCTAAGTGAAGGGAAGGGTTACTGCACGTGTTATATTTAAGGAGCTTTTTAAGACACGACATTCACATTTATATAACACCTCTGATATAGCGATGTAAATTTGAGGCTCATGATGAAGGAGGCTGCTTCTTTCAGAATCTTATTACAGTGTAGTAATTTTGTCATGTCTCCTTCGCAAAGCTTCCGAACGATCTCAATGATAGGCACTGCTCTCCTTGTGCTATCATTGAGATCGTCTACAGAATCCTGATTTCAAAGTGTTGGCAACCTGTCTGAAAAATGTATTGCACTGAATAACATGCCGTCCCATTCGCTGATCATAACCCCCCCCCCCCGCCCCCCAAATCCATCCAGTGCTTTTATAACTTGAAGTGCTTTTGGAAAGTTGGACTTGGATCGTGAAGCACTTGAAACGACGGCCCTTTTTTCTAGTTGTTACTGGATTTGCTGCAGACAACATACATGGGAAAATCCCTTACTAAAACAATGCAAATGCTCCTTGTGATTTCAAAGACACTGAGCCTGTCTTCCCCCTGTGTGCAGTACTCTTGCATTTTTACAATTAGCTCTTTCTATGCTACCCCATTCTATTGCTTTTCGAATGCTATTTAATAGTGCTTAATGTTAATTTAAAGTGACGTATGGGTCCTACTCATGTTATTCATCTCGTGTATCTCTCAATACTTCTGCCAGTGACAGGCCACGTCTGTCAATGAGATTCTGTGTCTATGTGGGTTCATCTTGTATTTTACATATTTTAGCATAAATAAATATATCAATGATAAAGAGCTATTTTTCAGTTTAAAAAGCAGAGGCATTATAATTTGAATATCATTTTACATATTTTTTTTTTTACTAAAGCAGATGAGAACCCTTGGGATATAACTTTGCATTTGGTTTGCTAGTGAATCCGAGCAAGGCAGTAAAGGTAAAAGTGGATTATTTATCACAAGAGTGTTTGCATGGGCTTATTACAATCTTGGTAAGAAATTACACATATTAGCATTGTATGTACATTTCTATGAAAAATATTTAAAACCATTTCACTAAAAACGAGGGGAATTTTTTATTCAATTTACACTTAAAATACAAACAAAAATATGTAAAAATGGTAGTTTTTTAACAGGATATAAAAACAAAAGTGTGACAGATGGACAGACGGATGCACTCAACGCAAAAGGAAACCCCATTTTTGGAATGCGGACCATAATAAAATTATTTCCTTAGGCAGTATAGCTTTGCGTTCCACTTATAGGTAGACTTGAAATATATCCTTTTTGGTAGTTCTTAATAAATGTCATTCAAAAGCTATATGATTCTCTAGTATTGAATGTGGCTTTCATTATAACTCAGCAAAGTACAACTTGTAATCAGAGCCTGCTGTTTGAAGCAAGTTGCTTCTCTTCTGTTTATATCCCAGGAATTTAATACATAAAGAGTTAAGAAGAATATTGTCAATACATAATTGCTTTGCCTGGAGTGGTTTGGTTTTAATTGGTTTCTACTTTATGGGATATGAAAGACTGCACAACGGGCTTTGGCTGCGACAGTTATCAAGCTGTTTAAAAAAATGTTTCTCTGACTGTTTTGTTCATAGCAACCAGGGTGACCAGAAGCCTATATTTATTATACTGTACTTAAACTATTTTTAACTGAAAGTGTTTGGAAAACCTTTGTTTGAGTTAATACAGTGAAGAGAGCTATAAAGGTCCATAAGGTTTTCTTTCCCCCTGTAAGATTCAGGAAATATTGGAGTTGAAATGGAAACCCTCAATTACACCATCAGAAAATATGATGCTCCAATGATCTTAAGAGTATGTGTGATGTAACTAAAAGCGTCTTTACTCTCTTTCCTGGGGGAAAAGAAAAAGCTTTACCAGTCTCTGAGATGATGTGCTTTGGTGAATCCTAAAAAATATTGCTCCCCATTCATTCAGCTAATTGAATTATTTCCCATAACATTTCCCTCCAGATAAAAACTAATTGAATCAAGCCCTGTGATGCAAAATGTAGTTTATTTTTCTCCATGGGCATACTCACTATGCAGTCATTATCCAGCAGCTGTTAACTCTGAGAGATACTGTATTTACACGAATGAGGAAATTAAATATAAAGCAACAGTTAAAACAGTACTTAATTGATCTACATGCTGGCGGATCTAAATACTACCACTTCTAAAATAACGAGTGGAAATCAAACATCTAACAGTTTAGGTTTGTTTCTGTTTGAAAAAACATGAAAAAGCCTGTGTCAGTTCTAATAAAAAGAAAACAACCAAACAGATATTGTCTGAAAACAGTGCAATCTTCAATCAAAGCCTTGTCACAGCCGTTGGGGAGAGGGGTGAACTCAATCATGCCACACTTTCCAGGAGGCACAGTACATATGCGTCTTTAACTTTAAGGGCTATTGAACATTAATAAATAGCTTTTGGCATTTTTGGGTATGTGGAAATAGCAGCCTGCACTTAAAATAATCACACTGCTGTTTCCTTACAGGGGTGATTTATGTATTAAGTTCATTAAGAATGCAGCGAGGTCTGTGATAGATCTGCCATGGTTTAGACCTGTCTTGCTGTTGCATTGAATAGGGCCAGAGATCAAGAATATAAAGCATATATGATCTATTCCACTAAGGCTTCCAATGATAAGCTGCGTGTGATTATTTGACTAAGGCAAATATTCAGAGTACACTGTTCCTTTCCAATCCTCAGTTATTCTGATTAACAAAGTGTTACACCTAGCTATGAGTCACACTAAGAAGCAATAACTCTCCCCTTTTCTTGAACGGATATTGAAAGGAAACACAGTTGTCTGACAAATCAGGCTAGCTCATTATTCCCAACCTGTCATCTTTTGAGCAGGTAGAAAAAAATGTTTCAACTGGGACATTCTGTGTAGACCTAAAGGTGAATCCCATTGTGAATGAAGCAGATAAGAACGATAACAGTAAGGAGAAAAAAAAAATCTATTTAGTTTTAATTCTACTAATATGCTAATGTCTTACCACATGCTCTTTGGCTTCAATTTATATTTCATAATTAAACATTAAATATTAATGTTACTTATTTCAGCACTAATGTACCATACTTTATAAATTACACCGTCTGGCTGAAGTCAATGCAAAAAGCCAACTCAATTAAGAATGATCAGGTAAAGCATTCTTGATTGTGTAGCATGCACGGGGGAAGGCAGTAGCTGGGCTGGTAGGTGACGTAATCACATACAAAGACATAAGCCCGATATATGCTCCTTGCAAAGGAGCCGGCTCTTTCGTACAGCGGTATCGGCGCTATGCTTTAGTGCGAGAGGTCACGGGTTCACGCCCGCCCTCCTCCTGTGTGTGGATTGCCTCACCCTGTGTGATGCGCCTGCCTGTGGGAACCGAGATCGCTACAATTGCACCCCCCTTCTTCTGTCAGACACACCTTTAGTTTAATTACAGTATCTATTTATAAAACTCCTACACGCGTGTGTCTCAAAGGATGGCTTGAGTGGCGTGATAGATGTCGTCAGAGTCCAGGAAGCAGTACAACACCCAGATGATATGGGGCTAAACTGCCACTGCCGTGTCTTTATTAACTAATAAAGCAAAATAAAACAAACAAAAGAAATGGGCCAAAACAAAATGAACACTAACGCCAGATAATAAATAATGTCGGACAGCTTTCGTCTGTCTGCACACAAACACAATATTATTAATAATAACACTAATACTAATAATAACAACAACAACAACAACAACGATAATACAAATGAAAACACATCCACAAATAAATTAATATCCACAAGGGGTGGGTATCTTGTTCTAACGTGTTACAGATTTTGAAGATTATTATCAAGGAATAACAGTGGTATTACAGTAGCATTTTACAATGGTGCATAAATGTGACAAAGCACACTGGCATTTCTCTGAGAAGTGTAAATATACTGTAGGTGGTGTACGATGTGAACCAGCTTCTCTTGCCCTATGGAAATGGCAATCTTTTCAAAAGGTCACCAGTGTAAAACTGTCCTCAGTTTGTTCTACAGAATAAAAGATAGGATTAGATTAGATTGAACGAATTTATGACACTTTTTTCTTTTACGATTGCTACATCATTCCAAACTGCTATATGTCTTTGTGCATGCCTGTTGCATGTAAATAAGCATGTCTCTTCTGATTTAAATCAGCATGGAATGCAGAATCTCCCCTGAAATCTCACTGCATGCTCAGTAGGGTTATTTCTGAGCCATTTTCATCTTTCATGTTGAAATTAAATACGGAAATGTTTTGTATTTGTTTAACTATTGTATTTAATTTTTCATGGCTGATCTAGGAGTTGCCACAAGGGACTTCTTAAACAGGCAGGCAGAGGGGAATGATCTGCCAGCTAAACTTGCTACTCTCCTTGGGTTGATCCCAACTCCACTTTCCTGTTTGATCTCCGCAACCTGCATTTCCAAGAAACAACACTGAGGTCCTGATTTTTTACCTAACTGCCTCACAGGAACAGCACATCAGAAAAAGAACCGTGAGATCAATAAAACCTCACATGTAATTGATAATCATTGTTGATTGTTGTATCATATGTAAAGCAGTTCCATTTGAGTTCCCGGCACCCATAATGGAAAGATAATCCAGTGCTTTCATGGTATAATACAACCCTTTATAAAGCAGAACAGTTATTTTTTTATGATATATCTTTTTCTACTGAAATCAGGAATTTACTTCATTTAAAGTCAATAGAAAATCAAGGTGTGGTTCATAATAATTAAAATGAAATGTTACAGAAAAATATCCAATTCTCAATAATTGAAACCCTGTCAGGCCTCGTGTCTCAGCTCCCTTTTCAGTTCTGTGAGCTAGTCCTGCACTGCGAGAGATGCCAAAAAAAGAAACTCAAGGCCATCTTCCAGAAGGCCCACTCAATAGACATCTGACCTTTTGTTGGATTTTTATCTCAAAGAAGTGAATTAGCCCTGATTTCTCAATGACAGCTATGTCCCTTGAGCTCCTTTTGAAAACGAGAGTGTTCTCTCTGTCTTTTCCACTTGTCTGTTTTTATCTGTTTCATTATGTTAATAATTGATATCAAGTCTGGTGGCAATAACATGGCCATTCTCAGGCATTTCCTCAGCAGGCTAAAGGTCACGGGTGATTAACACACAGGATGGGACCTTTCACCCAGAAGCAGTTCCTTGTAACATTAATCTGAGTCAGCCACCAGTCAAGAACAACAATGCTACATTAATTAATTATCCAAACACAAAAAGGAGAGAAGTCAGTACTGCACAACAGAGCTACTGTGTTAGGTTAACTCTATAATGTGTGTAAAGATTAGTAAACCTACGTTATATATTCATATATGCTATTTCTAAACGTTTACAGTATGTAGTAGGGGTTAGGTATCTTGCTACAATTACTACACCCAGCCACAGAGTGGCAGTGTGTGCTATGTGAATATCTTATTAGAAGATAAGGGCAATACAAAAACTTAAGAATGTTTGGATTTTTTGGGGGGGTTTTACATTTAAAGTGTTCTGGCAAGTGTCACTCTCAGGTATATGAACATGCCAACACACATTTTAAAACTCACGCTGCTGGGTAATGTGTTAATACTATAATGTATATAGCATTCAAGAATGAGGAGAGGGAAAATGCTCCAAAAAATCAGTGAAGTGGAGCTTTCCTGTATATAAGCCAATTATAATAAAACTAGCATAAACCTGAAGATAATAATAATAATAAAAAAAAAAAACTTTGAAGGGCTTTTGCATGGGCAGTAAAGAGTGGATCTGAAGAGCCCTTTTAAACAGAAATAGCTGTGTTCATTAATATTGTATTGTAGTTTAAGAAGGGGTTGAATTGTAGAGAGGCAATTACATACACACGCCTGGGTGAATAATGCTTGCTAATGTTTCTTACCAGTTAACAGCATGTCTGGGTTGGAGTTTTGTATTTTATTTTGCAGTAGTATAATTCCTGCTGATATTAATGTAGTATACTGTTAAAATATGCTTGCTGTTGTAACACTGACCTGTCTAGTATCAATGGGATATACATATGCCAAAATGCCTTTTTTAGTCTGTAATTTATACAACAAATGGGTAACACTATTATTCAGTTATAGTGTGCTTAATGTGTCAATATTTTTGCACAATATAACCCTAACCCTTTTCTAATACAATTGTGTACTTACATGTACAGTTGCTCTCAAAAGTATTCACCCCCCAGGACTTTTCCACATTTTATTGTGCTACAACATGGAATCAAAATGGATTTAATTAGGAGTTTTTGCCAATGATCAACACAAAAAGTCCATAATGTCAAAGTGAAAAATAAAATCTACAAATTGTTCTAAATTAATTACAAATATAAAACAGAAAATAATTGATTGCATAAGTATTCACCCCCTTTGCTATGACACACCTAAATAAGCTCTGGTGCAACCAGTTGTCTTTAGAAGTCACACAATTAGTTGACTAGAGTCCACCTGTGTGCAATTAAGGTGTTTCACATAATTTCAGGTTAAATACACCTGTCTCTGGGAGGTCCCACAGTTGGTTAGTGCATTTCCTAACAAAAACTACATCAAGAAGACGAAGGAACATTCAAAGCAAATCAGGAATAAGGTTCTTCAAAAGCACCAATCAGGGGTAGGATATAAAAACATTTCCAAGGCATTGAATATTCCCCCGAGCACAGTAAAATCCATTATTAAGAAATTGAGAGAATATGGCAAAACTGCGAATCTGTCTAGAACAGGCCGTCCTCAAAAACTGACTATCCGGACGAGAAGGGCACTAGTCAGTGAAGCCACCAAGAGTCCTATGGCAACTCTAAAGGAGTTACAGACTTCCACGGCTGAGCTGGGAGATACTGTGCATACGGCAACAATAGACGGGTGCTTCACAAAACTGGCATTTATGGGAGACTGGCAAAAAGAAAGCCATTGTTGAAAAAAACTAATCCTGGCTAGAGTTTGTGGGAGACTCTGAGACCAATTGGAAGAAGATTCTATGGTCTGATAAGACCAAAATATAGTTTTTTGGCCTCAACACTAAGCACTATGTTTGGCGCAAAGAACACCATCCCTACCGTGAAGCATGGTGGTGGCAGCATCATGCTATGGGGATGCTTCTCTGCATCAGGGCCTGGAAAGGTTGTGAAGATAGAGGGCAAAATAGATGCAGCAAAGTACAAAGAAATCCTGGAGGAAAACCTGCAAGAGAAAATTTATCTTCCAGCAGGACAATGACCCCAAAAATACAACCAAAGCCACACTGGAGTGGCTTATAAACAAAAAGGTCAATGTCCTGGAGTGGCCCAGTCAAAGCCCAGACCTCAATCCAATTGAGAATATGTGGAAAGAGTTGAAAATTGCTGTTCGCCAAAGGTGCCCATTCAACTTGACGGAGCTTGAGCAATTTTGCAAAGAAGAATGGACAAAAATTGTAGTGTTCAGATGTGCAAAGCTGGTAGAGACTTATCCAAATAGACTCATGGCTGTAATTGCTGCCAAAGGTGGCTCTACCAAATATTGACTCAAAGGGGTGAATACTTAAGAAAATCAATTATTTTCTGTTTTGCATTTGTAATTAATTTAGGACAATTTGTAGATTTTATTTTTCACTTTGACATTATGGACTTTTTTTTGTGTTGATCCGTGGCAAAAACTCCTAATTAATCCATTTTGATTTCATGTTGTAACGTAATAAAATGTGGAAAAGTCCAAGGGGGTGAATACTTTTGAGAGCCACTGTATCGTGCAAAAAGAAGTACACATGAAGTACATTGTAACTATGCATAATAACAGTGTAATTACATGTAGGTGGGCATGTATTTACTAAGATACTACTATGCTAATACAGTAATTAGAGGCACTCGTGTAAAGTGGAACAACTTGTCTCCAGTGCTAATAAAAACAGACATAGTAAACAAAACCACAAAAAAACTCATTTTGGTCGCATAATCATATGAAGACACTTCCGAGTAAAACGCAATTAGCTTACAATTTCGTTTGGTTTCTTTACAGAATTATTAGTCCTACAATTGGTTTAAAAAAAACATACAAACATCTACTGTATTTTGATAATGAATATATGTTTTTTTCAAAGCTTTTACTCTCAAGAAATTAGTAGTGAACATTTAAAAAAAAAAATGTATCAGGTACAATAGTATAAACTATTTAAATGTGGACCCTCAAACAATTTTACAGTTCCTACGAGTAGAACTCCACCCCCACCCCATTCATGTGATGTTAATGAGTCCTAATGGGTTATTAGTAGCCGCTGTGGCTCGCTGGGATGACACAGAGGTGAGATCGGGGCAGGCTGACTGCGTTGATTGATCTGTTGCTGCAGAGGCTCAGCTGGAGCAGAGGGGCTGCGTCGGGAGGGCTGATGGATGACCAGGCCTTTCCAGGGGTTCTGCTACAAGGGAAGTCCAGTGATGCACCAAAGAAATCCAAAATCTGTAGATCTGAGGAAGTGAGACCACGTGTCTGTAAACAAAGGGTATTGGAGCCAGCCTGAGAAGGAGTGAACCAAAGCTGATGTCTGTCTGATGAGAAGCACTCGATCCCTCTTCCCATGTTTTCTTTTCGTTCTGAGTAATAGCGTGTTGCCAGATGGGGTTTTTTATTTTTTATAAATGGAAGCATTTCTAGAAGGGACCAAAGCCAAATCACATAAAAAAAGATTCATTCATTTTTGTGGCCATTTTAGAAGTAGGATCGCCATCTGTTTTGTATTATAAGGAACTGTGTTTCTATCTGAAGAATAAATTCTAGCGTTCCATCCTGATTGATTTTGTTCAGTGCTGTCAACACCCCCATCCCTTCTTCCTCCCTGCTCTGAAAGCTCCTCTGTTCAGGAACAGTTTAATGTGCAGTATTTCCCTTGCTATCATTTTCTTTTGCCCAGTGTTGATGTGTGATCAGGAGTGATCATTAAAGAGAAAACTATAGAAACTGTATTCATAAAGCATTAGCGTGCCAATAACTGTATAGTTCAATGTAATGTCCCACTTTAGAAAGTCAGGTGAATGTTGGGGGAGTTATTGCTTCTTAGTGTGACTCACAGCTATCAGTATCACTTTGCAATGCAACAGGGACTTCCCATTAAAAAAAGGCATGATTTAAAAAGGAAAGTAACACCTCTGTTGAGTGAGATTTCCTTTCTGTTCGATCCTTGGGAGCAAGTTACATTCATCTGTGTAAACTTCTAGTCATAGAGTGCTCCAGAAACGATATTCTACTAGGAGTATTATGAGTAAGAAACGAAACCCTAGGATAGGGCTGGGAAATTCCTTAAAGAAAAGTTACTTTCAGTTAGAAAGATATTTCATCTATTCTATTTTCTACGCTGAAGGACAAAAACAGCTAAAATACTCAAGAAACTTTCGTTGATTCTTCATAACATTGACTTGCAAAAACAAAAAACAACCAAGGTCATAAAGAAGCAGCATGGTGCTGCCATTAGTATTCTGCTAGAATGAGTAAGTGTGCTTCTTGTTCCTGTGAGGCTTTTTTTAATTATAGAGACGATTTATCAATGGTTACTTGAAAGCCTTTCAGTTTTGAGCAAAAATTCCCCAAGAGAACAACACACATGCACCACAATGGAATGACAAACCGACAAACGGGGCTTCAGTGCTACTCCTGTGGGTGAAGACACCAGAATTAACAGAATTGTAGAAGGATTCCACAGACAAGCACAGTCTGCTTTGGGGCAGGAGCGCTCCAGCATTAGTCACTGCTGCAGACTGCTGACGCTGTTATCTCAATTAATGTGGGGAATGGTTGGGAACCTCATGTTTTAGAAATGTTTGGTAATTGTGTAGTGGGAAGCACAGTAATAGGACGAGACAGGCACAGACAGTGTCACGAAAAAATTGTAACCTAACATCTAAGGGGCGTTAATAATAAAATAAAGTGTTAAACGTTTAGAATTTTTGCCTAAACTGTTGAACTTTTGTTATTTCATTGCAATACTTACAGATGCAATATCTCATTTATTCATATCTTCTGACTTCCGAAGCCCAGGAGTAAAATCCTGATGCATATCAAAAACATATTCAAGTAAACACCATACTGGTATATTATAAAAAAGACAACTGGTGTTTTCCCTAGGGCTCCTATAGGGACCCTCTTGTTAACACTACTATTTAAAACAAAGCAGTGAAATGAGGTCCTCACAAAATCAGGTTTCAACATTCTTACAGCAGCAGTATTAAGATCTGCCATATTTCGATTGTTAAAATCAAACAGCTCAAATGAAACTGCAAACTACAGCCCCGGGATAATTGACTATAGCATTACATAACTCCCATTCTTACTCACCAAAAGGACCTCACCTGACCAGAAAAGGGAAATGTGCTTGTTAAAAACTCAACTGCTACAGCCTTTATGATGAGGCTGTTTGTGCCCCTGTGCATCTATACCTTGTGCGCAGGGTGTGTCATCAACACCCCCCAAGGGCCAAACAAAACTCCACAGTAAATGGGTCAAGGTATGTCAGCTTGGCTAGACTTAAGGTACTTCTGTCAACTAGGAGAGGAAAAAACTAGCCTCCTGCTGAGGAATGAATGGGCAGTGTGGTGAATCATTCACAAGAGAACTTTACGAAATGTGATCAACAGACGGTGCCTCATCTTGGCAATTACAGTGATGTATTTTGTTAGGAACAGTAATTAAACCCCATACGAATATCAGCAGTTCTAAAGAGCTCAACTCAGAGAAATGAAACAAAAGGTGAAAAGCCATACAAATACTAGGAGTTCACATTTTTTCCAGGCTTAGTTATACTGGGGGCTCAGCCAAGTCTGGGGGAAAGTCTGGAAGCGTTCCATCTTGGACAAGTGCCACCACAGCTCACAGTATCACCCCCTCGTTTTTTAACAATTGCACAATACATGCATGTCAAGGGGCAATGTCTTGCATTGAGACGACACTACAAAGCAGGACTTCTTTCCTTCTTATTCAATTTTGGTGACTTTCGTGCCAGTTATGAAGTGATTGTAGCAAGCCGGTTAATTGCATTATCTGTTTATTAGTTGTTAAGTGCTGTATGCGACATGGCCGCAATAGAATATCACACTGTCTCTATGCTGTGTGCTGGGTGTCTCTTTTTATAATGAAGTATGTCATGCTGTGCAGGTTGGGTGATGTTGAGACTGCTGTCTGCTCAAACTGTGCAAAATTGTCATTCTATATATATATATATATATATATATATATATATATATATATATACATACATACACACACACACACACATATATATATATATATATATATATACATATATATATATATATATATATATATATATATATATATATATATATATATATAAAGATTTTATTTAGGAAATACCATTAAACATAAAAAAAAAAGTATTTGCTGTTTCTACTTTGGACTGTGCATCCTGAGCATGTTTTCCATGCACAGGATTACTTCTTCACAAAAGTATAGAGATTCAGACAAATCCTTAACACTGGTTGATTTCTCATCTATGACTCATAACAATCCTACAAATATTAGAAAGAAAGAAAAGATTGAACAGTGTATTATTGCCTACATGCTGGCGGGAATCTGATCCTGCATCTGTTAAATACAAAGAAATGAAAGCTTGGCCTTGATAAACCTTCATCCAAGCAACTGAGTCATCTTTCTTCACCACAAAAAACGTGGATGTCATTGCACATAACTGCAGGTGTCATATTTATTTTAAAAAACTGAAAGCACTGAAATACCGCGGCTGCAACGAGAAAGGTCAACAGTGTTCTTCTTAAAATATACAGCAGTATGAATGCTGTACGTGGAAGTGGATTCACTGAGGTTTCATGTAAGTCCATTACATAACCTTGTATCAGTTCCTATGTTACTACATTTATATTGCTGGCATTCGAAGCTAAAGCATGCTCCCCAGCACTTTTGGAACGTACTGACTATGCCATAAGCCACTAGCTCAGTCTGTGCCATTAATACAATGTCTATGTTGACTGGGGCCTTGCTCAGTATAGAAATTTAGCATGCCAAAAACATTCATAATACAGTAATATGCATTTGAGAACAGATGGTTCATGAACAACACTCCAAACAAACATACCCTCACTGCCTGAGTGTGCAGAAGGAATCGGGGGTCAAGTCCACCCACGCACTATAAGGATCATTGCAATCTTGAAGCGGATGAGCAAAACCCCTTATCCAGGACTTACACATAGCAAACACTAAACAAAGGAGCACAATAGTGTGATCATGTCCTGGGCTTTTGTGTTCAGTAGCTGGTGTTTGTGTAGCTTCCAATGATCCTTTGAATGAGGTTTGTGTTTCTTTTTCACTCATTTCTCTTATTTGATGGCTTGTTAGCGTAGTCCTGGCAATGTAGAACGAAACCCACCTTTCAGTTTGATGTGCATTCTCAGTGGAACAGAAAGAAG
Organism: Polyodon spathula; assembly: GCF_017654505.1. Taxonomy (NCBI): domain Eukaryota; kingdom Metazoa; phylum Chordata; class Actinopteri; order Acipenseriformes; family Polyodontidae; genus Polyodon; species Polyodon spathula. The sequence goes on along the minus strand of NC_054555.1, from coordinate 25,523,853 downwards.
ACACAGAAATATTTTTCAGCATTTGCCAGACACTAGAATAACACATTTCTAGCATGCATGATAAAAATCACAATTCACTCTTCAAAGGCTTCTCTTCAGTGGTCCCCATTACTGTTGGCTAACACTGATTAAATATTAACCAATCTAGAGGGAATATTATTTAATACCCACTTGCTCAGGATGCAGGACAGATAAATAGAGCTGTCACAATGCTTCCACGTCATTGTCCTCACCTGTCATTACACTGCTGTTAATAGACAGCAAAAACGACAGTCACGTCACAGCAGCTTTTAAAAAGCAAGTGCTAAATAATTCAAAAATTGAATGAGGAAACACCCTAGCAGAACATTATTGTTTATTTACCGTGCATTTGGAAAGTATATGACAAACTAACCAAGAAATGGATTTACAGATACTTGCATTATAACAGGATTCCAAGGGTATTTTTTGACCTTGAATGCATTTACACTACGTCTATTGTCTTTACATTTGTTATTCTCTCTACCCTCTTTGAAGGCCTTTCACGAAATTGAATTTTATTTAAATACAGTCAGTTCTCCTTTTCAATGAACACAAAGCTTCTTTTTGCTTAATATACCTCCCACACAGAGAGACTGATCTGTGCTTTCAGAGTAGGCTCCCCGCTGGGCCCATACTTACAGATAATATATGAAGACTTCGGTCCAGGTTGTCTCACGCATGTTAAAAGTTAAGATCTTATGACTGTGAGCTGAAAACAAAAAGATATTTGTCTTTCTTTCAGTTTCATGTGCTGACATTTGATTTCGGTTTAGTTTTGTCAATAAAATATATTCAAGTTATTAAATGTCAGAAGAGTGATAGAAAATATGTGATTTATCAGTTAGGTCCCTTATTTATCTACATATATAACTAGATGGAGTATTTCTGCTGGTCTGTATCAAAAAATCTTCATTGGCGATGGGTCTGTCCTAATGTAAGCACAAAGGCAGCTAAAATCCCATACGTCATCAATACAATTGTACCACAGTGGAAACATTTTCATAGTTTGACATCCTGTACCTATAGCAAAGCAATGGTATGACCAATAAATGATGAGTGCTAATGTGCTTCAGCATTAGACTCATGTGTTCCACACACACTGTTGCCATTGCTGGTAATGCTAAATATACCATTGGAATGCTAGAAGTATAATAACATTGCATGTTCAAATAATAGTTTTGGTATCGAGTAACGTGCATAAAGTACAGTAAGTAAAGCTTCGATCACAGATCTTCCAAGGATCTCAGAGAAATACCCACGCATATTTATTATTGTTACAAGCAAATAACTGAATCAGACTTCTTTAAAAACTCATTTGTACACTCTGCAGCAGAGCCTGCGGATATTGCCTGTCATATGTGCGCTCGGGAAAAGGAAGGAAGGAAATAATATTGTGATATTAAATAGATACTCTTGACTGAACATAAACCACACACACACACATATATATATATATATATATATATATATATATATATATATATATATATATATATATATATATGTGTGTATATATATGTGTGTGTGTGTGTGTGTGTGTGTGTGTGTGTGTGTGTGTGTGTGTGTGTATGTAAGTCATGTTAGTTTTTTTTACCCTGTTCACCAGTCTGGAGATTTACACTGGAACCAAGAGGGTTTTAAAACAACATCAATTTCCAAGTGAACGGGACAACATGGCTGCCCAGCATCTTCACAAACTGCTACAGGAACAGTGCCATCTAGTGTCTAACCCTGACTCTCACTTATTCTGTGCACTCAAGGTTGCAGGAAGAGAAATAAAGAAATAACATGAAAAAATCAGACGTGTGTCTTCTGAGCAAACAGAACTGATGATTGATAGTCATCTCACGCTCTCTTTCTTGTGTCAAGCATAACAACAAAGACAATAATATCAGTGAGCAGGGACGGACAGACAGCAGCCTCTGATGAATTCAAATGCTTTCCTTAAATCACAGCCCCTATTCAAGTAAAATGTAGATCTGTTTTTGGAGGGTGGAGGCAGCTTGGAGGGTGGAGGCAGCTTTGCGTAAGCCACGTGTCACACTTTTTTTGTATCTAAAGAACAGATGGTCATCCAGGTGAGATGAAACTTGGTACAGACATTCCTTAGTTCTTGAGAGTATCAGAATCTAGGCCACTGTGGTACCTATATTAGTTCTATGTTCAAGGCAGTGGAGGTGAAATGGACCTAGAGCTTAAAGTAAATATCACTGTCTGAGAGCTTGATGGATTGCAAAGGCTGTGATTAGCTATCAACTGTTTCTGGGAGAGAACACTGTGGACCTGCCAGGCACCAGCTGAGCTCTGATGTTAGTTATGAGTGACATATGGCATACAGGCTCCTTTTACATTTTGCATTGCACCTTCTGTCGGGAGTCTGCTTCAGGCTTTCACAGATTAGCTGGTTATATTTCTGGGGTTTGGGTTCTACCAAATGATTGGAAGGACATATGGAATGAATTACTTACTACTTGATATACTGATATACACAATGCAATGAAACTACTGAAAAGCAAAAAACCCAGTTAATACAGACAATTTATCAGTCTTACAAATACACATTTAAGATTTGTTTTTATTTATTACCCTGAATTGTTTAAGAACATTTGAACTATTTAAATTCACTTGTACATTAAAAGTGCAGTCATTAAACCAAGTAAAATAATAGAAATTCTGTTTAATAACCTGAATGAAAGTCTACAAACTCCTAGGGTGCATTTTGAATGAGGCAGTTTGTCAGTTAATACAATTAACTGTTTTAACAGGACTGCATACAACTTAATTACTGTAAATACATACTGTACTACATGATGTTTAGCAGTAAGACATGCTCAAGTAGTAAATGCAGAAGTCCAGCACTTCCTAATACAGCTACATACACTAAGACCGAGTGACTGAGAATACAGGTTTTGTAGTAGAGTAACAGTGTAGCTGGAGTTGTACTGAGCAGTACCGTTTTTGTAAGGGAAGGCAAATGGTTGTCATAAATTTATTACAGGACTTTATAAAAATCTATTAAACGTGTGCCTGGATTCTCAGCATAGAAACTGAAATTCCAAGCTTATCCTTTGGAAAAGAAACTAGTCAAAACCAACACAAGTAAAGACTGCTGGTACAGCTGTTTTGCTTCACCAGCTGTAGCAAGCAGGACAGAAATAACTCCCACACTGCCGTAGATTTAGTAGTCCAGAAATACATTTAAAAAATGCATGATAAAGGACTGTTGGTTTAAAGCTTAATAGATAATTGTCTGCTGCTGCTGGGTAATAAATATATTATTTATTAATGGCCTACCGTGTGGTTTGAAATAAACATTTCTTCTTTCTTCTTGGTTGGCCCCTGACACCCTGTAGCTATTTGCTGGCCTTCGGTAAAGAGAAGAAATCAAACAGACACAGCTTGCCAAGTATTTTACAATGCAGAGGACAATTAAGCATGACAGCTGCTGTTTCTCAATTGATTGAATCACTTACATTACAGTTAGGATAATCCTTAACAGTATGGGTTACAGCATGTGATTGCAGATGCATCATCCACTAAAGTATGAAATCTAGCATTGATTCCATTTCTGCACAGCAATCAAAATGAAACAAATAAAGCACTATAATACGAATAGAATTGTTAATAATTTCGTAGTGCACTTGAATACAGTCCCATGTGAGCAGAGCACTGTAGATAACAACTTGAGTTCATCTCATTAAAGTCTTTCATTCACCCTTCAAAACATTACATCAAGGACCTCAAAGAGGGAGCCTACTGTATAAAAAAAAAGCACACAATGATCATGGACAGAGTGTCATACAAACACGCAACCCAGGGTTCAGTCTCCATATCTCCACTTGTCAGATCGGCTATCGCTAATAGGACCCAGACTGTGGCTTGTGACTCTGCCAAGGAAAACGAGCTCCCTGTCTCAAAAACTGTCAAGCTTTTAGCATGTTTCTATGGAATATCACACCACAGAGCTGTCAGCCAGGCAAATGACAGTGTAACCCAGACGTCTTGGAGAGTGAGAGAGGGAGGGAGACAACTTGATAGGCTTAGTTGACAGGCTGCCGAGAGGGTTTCTCCCTGCAGGCCCCTCTTTTCTCTCCACATATAACAAACTGCTGATTTGAAGAATTTTACATGTGGTGGGAAACAAGACTATAATTTCTTTAAATGATACCACTTTCTATTCTTGTAGGTACTTTTGAGTGAAGGGTCAGGTGCAATTTACTTCTTGGTAACTCTGAGGCCATTTTATTAGAAATAAATAAAATGAAATAATTTGAAAGGGGGAAACACTTCCGGGCTTTGGTTTCCAGTCGTTATTATTATTTTATTTTTTTAAATTGAAGCACTGCAGTTTATGAAATAGATGTTTTTGTTTTTTTTTTCCAGGTGTTGATTCTTGTTTTAGACGTTGCAAAACACCAGATCCTTCTGACTGAGAAAGCAATTTGTCATCCAAGCTGTGTCACTCAGCAGTGTTCCTCTGCTAAATATCTTTGACCTTTACCAGGGAAAACATAGTGGTGGGTCTCTGTCTTTAACCCTCAGTGCAAAGAGAAACAGCCTATAGTCTTTTATTTACATAGCTGACTGCCTTGTGCTATTTCAAACTTTATTTACTTTAGTTGCATATTTATTTATTTAGTTACTATTAAGGGCCCTTTTTAGTGCACAGACACAGGCACAAACCCATTTCCACAGTACACAACTAGCAAGGAATCGCTCAGAACAACGATTACCCCACAGCAAACGGAAACTAAGCTGTGCCTCTGGTTTTATACAAATAAAACGGTTTCATTCTTGTCAGAAAATGTACTTTTGCCCTTGCACTTGTTGCTTAGCGTGCCAGTTGTAAATGTTAGAAGAGTGAATTGTTGTAAGGTGCTGTTACCTTTAGTCAGGCCTGCCATTTTGTAGTGCAGTAACCCAAACAACACACAATCCAATGCCTTACTCTTGCCACTGCTGTGCTTGCCTTTGGCCTGGGCCTCTGTGTATTATGGCATCCTTCCCTGTTCCCAGCACGCTGAAGCTGGCGATACTCCTTTAGACTTTAAACCTCCTAGTACAGTATGAATAAGATTGTAATTGTGAGACCGGCTCTTTCCACAACATGTTTCAGGCAAGTTCTAATCCCTCATGATGGACGTGTAAGGGTTCGACACAGCTGGGTTTGTATATGTACAACATTGAAAACTGCTGAAACAGAGAATCCAGTATTTTAATCCGGCATCAAGAACAGACTGTAACATTATTTCCAAAAGTACTGTTAATAGAATTTCCTTTTGGCATATGGTCTTGTGAGATATTAAACCTAGCTGAATAAACCGATATAATAACATGGAGCTGAAATCGATCATTTAAACTACAATACAGTTCACAGGCTACAAATATAGTCTATTTTTATTGCACATTAACTTCTGTTACTATTTGCAGCTACCTCCAAAAATGTATGGAAATAACAGGTACATTTCTATATCCCTGGCAACACTGTAGCACATATTTTATAATGTTGAAAACGGAAAGTATTAAAACTGTGGTTTTAATTTTTAATTTTTAATTTTTTTTATTTAGCAAGTCCAACCAAGTTAGGAATATTCAATGCAATGCACTGTTTTTATGCATAGTGAAAAGGCTGGGACAGCCAGATTACATTGGCTAAAAAAAAGAAAAGTCAAATTTTGTCAAGACAAATGTGCCTTCATAAATATGTGCAAGTTATTTAGTTAGTGTTTATTTTGCATTAGAAAGCTGTATCAGTTAATGGCAGGTTTGAAGGCTATGCTTGGTATTGCATCAAAGAGAGCTGTAATAAATCTCTCTCTCTCTCTCTCTCTCTCTCTCTCTCTCTCTATATATATATATATATATATAAACACATCTGTAATAAAAGAAAACAAATAAAGTGGAAAAATGCAGGCGACATAATATTGTATAATTATATATTACTGCGTAACCAAACTTTATGATGCAAAATGAGTTAATTTTAATGGGTGATGCTAAACTTTTGGCCAGAGCTGTATATTGGTCTTAGGCCACCAGATGAACATGGTGGTTACCCTTCTTATTTTAGCGTGGGGTCTGTGGCCCTCACAATCCCTCTCTATCAACATCTCTGGCTCTATGCAGTTGAGATGCTTGGGTTGTATAGTCCTTCTCATCATGAGACAAGGCAGAGTGGAATTCCTACAGAGCCCAGAGGATTGTCCCTCTGCCAGCAAGGGACATGCAAGCACGCATGCACACACACCTTGTAATGTACTAAATCAGAAGAATGAAGAACACCTGTTTTCTACACCCTCTTTTGCCAGACACATCACCTCAAGAGAAGGCGTTTATAACAATCAGAGCGGTCAGCAGTACAGATATAAAAAGGGTCGTTAATTGGATTCTGGTTGGCAATAATGCTTCCTATGCGCGCCACTATAATGGATAAAGAAGAAGGGAAAATTATCCCTCAATTAAGGCTGTCTGACATGCTGCTAAAAGACTGGTTTAAGTTTGAGACATTTACTAACTGACAAAATCACAAAGAAACAGGATCTAGGGTCCATCTCTTGCAATTAAAAGGTAACATTTAGGAATTGTGTGATTGAATGCTGCTTAAACACTTAACCACATTTTAGTAAAATGTACTGTATAGAATACTAAAAAGACCTATAACCTTGTAATGATATAGTAATTCCTGCTCTTACATGGTAATTACTGGTGTAATACCTGTTTAATTACACATAAATAGTATGTACAATGTTGTAACCATGTAACTGTTCACATGCTCATCCCCCTGTAATTAAATATAGCAGGTACTGTTCTCAAACTGAAACTGCAATAATACTTTCTTAATTTACTGTACCTGCATTGCTTTGTGTCTACTGGGCACAGAATGCAATGTGAATCTGGGTTTAGTATGAATCAAGTGAAATGCTATAGTGCTCACCCAGCCACTATCATTTATTTAAATAATCCGCTGACGAGACACATGGCAGATAACTTGCTGAAGAGCCCTTTTCTGTGAGGGAGATTCACATCTTGATTTATATACATTAACCAATTACTGCAGGAACTTAATCAATTTAGGACACATGTCACAAACTGCATTTAAAAGTATTTTGCAAATTGTGTTTCCACTTTTGAAGTTCACTTGTTTCACATGTTAATGACACGGTTCACTGCAGCCTGTATATTTTTATTTGCTACAGTGGGTAGATTTAACCTGCTACCTGAAGAAGGTGAATGTATGAACCCAGTTGTGTAATACTGCACTTGGTGAGGTGGGGATTATCCCTTCTAAACACATGAGCTTGTTATTCCCAATGAAAACAAAGAAACGCAGGAAATGTGGAGTACATGAATCTGAGTTGTTTGTCATGCTGGGTCAAAGGCTAATGGGTTGCAGGAGGATGAGAGTGTTTCCAGTGGGGAGGCTGTGGTAACCATGGTGATGTTTAATATAATTGCAAAATCGATTCTGACTAAGCACTGAAAATCTGGCCAGCTTAAAAAAGAAATCTATTTCGGATTTATGTGTAATGTCGATGTGAGTGATACAAGGAGTCCCTCATATTTTCAATCATATTTATTTAAATGCAACATGTATTTATTCATTCATAATCTGTCTGTGACACCTTTTTGAGAAACTGCATCAGGCACTTTGCTCAGTATGGTCATCCATGGCTAGAAGCTGGTTCCCTGGATGCTCAGTGCACATGTATACAGTGGCACTACTAAGGCAGTGGAAGGGGGCAGTTGTACTGCAAGGGCTGCCTCATGCATTTCACACAGTAGTACCGTTTTCATTTTATTACCTACTGTTTTGGAACCACAATGGTAAGAACTATTCTATGTGCTACTGCATAAGGACTAGCATGCAGTATTTCAAATGATTTTACTGCAATACTTTCTTCAGAGCATAAAGCTAACATCTCGCTAACTTGGGTTTAATCTATAAATATATAAAAAAAAGAATAAAAAATACATCCATACATGAACTCCTCTGATCATTAAAATGCAACGTTGGATTTCCACCACACTGTTCTTTGTGTGCCCCCTGTCTACAGCTATTGAGAAATTCATCTTGATTCTCTTTAATTTATGGACTCCCCCTGAAGAAAAGCTATCTATTGTTTCACACTGTGCTGCAATCTTGTGATGTGGACAACTGCGATCCTCCAGGAACTTGGCTATGAACAGAGGTCTCATTCACTGGTGACCTCAGAACAGCACTCTGCAGCAATGTGCTCACCTTCAAGGCATCATGTGCCTTTCAAGGCTTCACCAAATGACAAGGTCTATAAGATGGGAGTTTTACCTATATGTGACAGCCAAAAATGAAATATTAACTATGGAAGTTGTTTCACCTTTAATGGAAATACATTAACACCTCTATTCCCTCATTCAAGTTATATGTAGGCTCACTTGTGCATTTTGCTTATTTGAAAGTCTTTCTTTCATACTTGTTCATTATGTTTTTTAATTATGAGATGTGATAAATATGAAAAGATGATATTGTTTAAAGGTGCTGGTCGACAAACTGAACCAAACAGTCATCCTTATTCACACAAGCATAAGCCATTAAGGGCCCCACTTTCCCACAACCTCTGAAATTCAAATGCGGTGTATACTGTATATAATTGTATGTAATATTTTTGCCTTTCATTACGTGTGTGTGTGTGTGTGTATATCATAAAACAATCATCTTTAAAATCACAAATCTTTGCGGTCCCTTTTAATAGAAGTCTTTCAAATGTACTGTTTTAATTATTCTAGTATCAAGCAGAAGTGCACAAATTGCAAAAAGAAATACAAATCAAATGACAAGCTGCTAGCGGGACGATGACTCAGTGATGTGATTCAGGTCACCCAGCGCTTCCAGTCTCCCTTTTAAAAAGAAACTGCAGTTGCACTGACATGAGGGACTCATTACAGAAGAGAGGAAGTTAGAAGTCTAGCAGCACACACCGGGATGACATTAGCTGTGCTATATCGAAGGCATTATGTACAGAGAGGGTAACGAATAACTGCACACATCCATCTCCATGATAATATGAGAGTGGAACTGGCTGTGTGTACACACATCCTGTTGATAAAAGATGCAAAGTTCCCCAGACACAGTCAGCCCTGCAACGCAAATGAAAAACGACACAGTGCCTTTCTTCCCCGCTGGGCTCTGACAGGTAAAATAAATGCAGACTTGTCTGCATGGCGCAGTCCGAGAGATCTCGGAACCCTTCAAAGCACAGGGTGACATTCTGAAGCATATTAACGGAAGTGGAGCGTGGCGGCTTCAGCGCAACTTCACAGCAATTAAAACAAAGCGCTGGAGCGCGGAATAGGAAGGGACCCGTGTCATCAGTTAGAATAATAGAAATGTCCTGGTGGAGGCAGGAACAGAGTGTTTGAAAAGCCAGTCTCTATCCCTCACCTCCTGGGTACGGTTTCAAAGCCTCAGCCCAGGTGTTATAGATCCATTAACGCTGAACAAATGCACGTGTATTCAAATGGAATGCCATCCATAACGCCCCTAGCATGTATATTAGTTTCTGTCAGATTTAAGGTGGTACTGCAAGATTGCGGGGGAGGAAATCAATAGCATATTTGTATTAAGGCTATTGTATCAAGAATATTGTATAAACGCTATAATACTACTACTACTAATAAGAAAAATTGGTCACAGTTTGCATTTATTATTCTTTGCCATTTATATTAATGCTTCTCCTAGTTTTAGCTATAACACTTCCAATGCTTTAACCATGCTATCAAGTCAACCATTATGTGAGAATGCTGTTTAACAATACTAGCAGGCTAATGAACATTTGTAGTAAACACTCTCTCTTAAATGTTCCCCATGCTGCTTCAAGCTGTGCAGTGCCCATTCCTAGCCAAGCCTGGTAATAAACACCCAGGCACAGACCTCACCATTTCTCTTAAGTCTACCAGCACTTGGTTTCAATTTAAGCTGCATTTCATGACAGAGCTGGAATGAAAAGAGAATTGTGGAATTATCCCCCCTCCAGCTGATATCCATCATGTGACTCTAGTGAGGGGGGGCTGTTGACAAGGGCAGAGGTCCCTTGATGGAGTCATTGCTCACACAGACAGGGTCCTACCTTTCCTATCCTCATTCATTGCAGAGTCAAAGAGGAGGGCAGTGCAATCTGAACAGCTGGCTAGGTGCAATGAGTTATGTTCAGATCATGCACAAGCTGGTCCTGAAAGAGAACAAGTTAAAAGTAACAGCCATACTGCAATTCACATCACTCTGTATAGAAGTAGATCATTTCTATTATCTAAAACTGTTAGCTTTTAGATAATCTAGCATTCACAGTTAAAATCAATGGGTTTAACTACTGTATTTATAAAGCCCAGAAAAGTTAATAAACAATTGAAATAGTGTTGCTATTATTATTATTATTATTATTATTATTATTATATTATTATTCTTCTTCTTCTTCTTCTTCTTCTTCTAATCATTTTGAATGGTTCTATATTTACAAGAATTGCAAGGACACACTAACATGATTTCTCATTTTACTGTTGGTTCTTCCAACCCCATTAGTATCTTGGATAAATTGATTTATTTTGTGTTACAAATGTTGAAAGATGCCTAGAGTGCTTTTAAATGTTTTTTATAAAAAAAAGTCTCCACATAACATACTTGAGTAGCTAGGGTAAAATATCAAGTTTGAAAGCCAGCGGGAAAATTATTTACTGGCATTTAGTGGCACTGTCTTTATATTTACAGATGTTTGCCATCGATGCAAAACTACCACCACACATGCATATATGCATTTGACATGGAGAACAAAAGACTGAACATAATCTCTGCTTTATAGATACACCGATTCAACTTGCAATTCAATTTCCTTTGGCTCTTTGCACTACACCAACACAATAGCATACAACAGCTGCACAGAGCAAAGTAAAAATCAGAAATGCCATCCTTTTTTCCTTTCTATGCATTGACAAGACTTCTAAAACTGTAATGCAATCTGTACAAAGCACATACAGTAGCTGTCAAGCAGTAACAGGGTGTAGAGCTAATCTATATTAATAGAGCACCAAGTAATGGGTGGAATGCATTGCATTCTCATCACATTCTCATGAAACACAGGTAATACAAGGTAAAAGCTTCAATGTGTGATATTAGGAAGCAGCCAGCATCAGATTGATTTCTATTTAAAACACAAAGCAATCAATGAAATGCAGAAAGAGCCTTTGTGAGCAGACTGTTACATCATATCAGGATCACTGGATTCACGTGGGTGAATAAGCGACACAGCAGTATAAAACAGCACATTTTATCCTCCTTCACCAGCTTTGTGATGGCTCTTTCTTGATAAGATTTTTGAAGTATAAATCAACACGTTTATTTGCATGCTGTGTTTAACAGTCTTAGGCATAGCGGAACAAGAGAATTCAGAATCCCCCTTTTTTTTTTTTTTTTTACTTCAATGCAACTTGTCTATTACGCCGGATAAACCTGAAATGTACACTCAATTTTTCTCCCTGAAAAATTGGAAAATGATCTTAATAAATTCTCTTCCTGTGGCAGCAGCTGCAGGATAGTCAGGACTGATGTGCAACTCCTTTGGAGGTTGATGGCTGCCCTCTGGAACATGGGAATCTGATACTCCATGAAAGGGTTAACTACTTGGAACAGCTTTAAGAACTGCACTAGTGTCAATCAATGGGATTGCTAAAAAATCCAGACTGAAACCCCTATAAATCCATTTAGATTAAGCCAATGTGATTCATGAGGATAGGATTTAAATCAGGGGAAATCAAAGCCAGACAGATGTTTGATCTGGCCTGGCTTTGTTCTGTCTTGTAAGCTTCCATGTGAGCCCTAAATGACAATAGACTCAGATTCAAATCTGACAGCTGGTTTTGTGTGGGGAAACCAGCACTTTAATCCACTAACAGCAATCAGACTCGCCTCCAGAGTATAACCATCTTCATTGGGTTTACTGCAAGACACCCTGGTATGTATGCACCCTGGTTTCTAAACTGCATAAACAGCTCTTGAAACAGCTTAGAATCAAATATAGATAGAGTTTACATACGCATACTTATTTCCGGTAAGGGAATTAGAAAAAACAAAAATCAATACAATATGCTTGTTACAGCCGTCATATAAAATGTGCAGAAAAAAAAAAAAAAATCTAGATTGCTTATAATTGACAACTGTTCAGTCTGGTGCAGATTCCTAAAATCCACTTTTCATTTTAGCTGCGTAAAAGGAAATTCCTGTCATTAGACACGCTGAAATGACAAGGCCCTCTTCACACAACAGATGTTATGACAGGATGGTGTGCGTGTGGATAAATATCATGCAACCACATCTAGGATTTCCAGGGGTTTCCCTGATCTTAACTCCCCTTGCTCCCTGATGGAGGGGAAAGCCACTTCTTACTTTTTTTTTTTTAAATCTCCTGGGAACTGTGTATGTTACTATGACCGAGTCTCCACATGTAGAAGCCACACAAGCTATAATGGTTATTCATACTGGGTAATGGCAAGCTGAATCCCGGAAACCACTTGTCTGATTATGCGTTCATTTGTACTGAAGCGTTGAGGATATACAGTACTTCATGTTGACCTATTTTTGACATCTGTAATGTGTTACTTCTATCCTTGGCAGTGCTCTGTCTAATTGACATTCCCAGCTCACACTGAAGCTGCGTGCCTCACCTCAGATCACTGCCATTTAGTTACACCTCACTGCTTGAGACCTTGAAAACTAACATGACAGTAGGGAGGATTCTCCTGACTACTTACGCTGAAATATTCTGTTCCTTTGCGATTCAGTAAATAGTCCAGGCCAGATTATGAAATGCAAAATAATAGTTTTTTTTTTGTAAATCGTACATTGTGTCCAGCTGCATTACGAATGGTCAGTTTCTGAAACTGCTAGCTGGTCCCTCTTGATACCATTGTAACCAATGCATACTGTCATTAACGTGTACAACAATGTTCAGAGGTTCAATAATAACATTGTTACAGATCCTATATATAACATCTACTGTTTTATTTTACTAAATCGTATTTTATAATAAAATACAAAAAAATATTAAAGATTGTCACTTAAAACAGTATTAATGGTCACTTATGTAGTGCACATGCAAGCAAAACTTAACATGTTACAGTTAAATTCCTAAATGTTGAACACTAGAAACACGACCTTCTTCAACAGTAAATAGACCTTGACTAAATGTCCCACTGTAGAATATACATCTTGAGATGCTGCTGAGCAAACAGGCGCATGCTTCTTATCAGAGATGGGGGAAAAAAAAAAAAATCAAGTAAAAGCCTACCTGTCTAGACTGTCATTGCTGTTTATCGTGCAGGTTTTTAAATCATAAATTATAAAATACCTGTAGGACCTTTTACTAAAGAAACTAAGAGTCAATTTTGAGGGCTGACTGCTGGCTTTTAGTATCGCAGTGCCCTCTAGTGGCAGTAAAAGCAAAACACTCCACCCTGCAATGCACTGTCCTGTGGGGAATGTTACCCTCAATCAAAAGCCCTACTGTTAATGCAAACTGGACTTTGGATTTGGCTTATTTTGTAAAGTGCTTTGCTGTCTGCCAAAATCCCCTTGTCTGACTATATCTATTTTTATTCATTAATAAACTCTTCTAGACTGTGTGCTTGGCTCCATTCACCCTCAACTAGAACAGTTTCATATCAAATATCAAACTTTATTCCAGTGACTCACCTTTTTGGCCATTTCCCAAGAAACTACAGTACCACAGGATTCAAGTCTCCATTTAAACCTTTTGTTATTCTCCTGTCATCTCTCACCGACATTCCCAGAGTTGCATATAAAGATGACTTGAGATAAATGAATGCTGTTTGGCAGATCTACCTATCTATTAAATCAACAGACAGCTCTTTTATTAAGTTTGCATAACTTGAAATGGCTGATGGTTTCTTCGCTGAGCTGTCATGTAATAGGAGTCTGTAGCCTGATTTTACCCATTGATGAAATGTCAGGATTTTAGCATACTCTAAATCCTTTAGGCTGCTGATGAGAAAGCCTGTCTCTGCTATGACTTACTCGTCAGCTTGAGATGACGCAGCTACAGTGACTGCATGACACACAGAAGAATTCTAAATACTTGAAATAAGGAGACACATACAGTAGGCACATTATGCAAATGGTTAAAGCAGTAAGAATTCTGACTAAATTCCAAAATATTGTGGCCACATATACAGAAACATTTAAACCCCCGAGTTTGACCTTAAAAGCTCATAGCAGCACTATAAATAAACACTGACAGAAAATGTCTTCAACACCAAGCACTTCAAAATAGTAGTAGGAAATGGTATTTATTGGCAAGGCATTATACAATGTGGAAATACTACAGGAAGCACTAAAGAAATACTACACGAACAAAGATACTATTCCTTTTAGGATGACTATTCCAATGCAAAGTGCATTCCTACAACTTCATCATTCCTTCCAAGCAATGAGTGGGCTGGCTCAAACTCCAGAGGGATAGTCTTTGCTTTATTCTTCAATTCCTTTTCAAAGATCTGAAAGCACATACTTAAGAGTTTAATATGCACGGGTAATGACAGCCCCTACTATATAAAAGCCAACAGAAAATAAACACTTACTATTCACTTTTTAGATTTTAGTGTGGGGTTTGTACTGAAAACATGTTTGCACTATGCACACGTTTCTGCGATTCTCTTTGAAAGTCACAAACTTGCACCTCCCTTCTTGGGGGACAGACGATGTGAGACTGTGTGTGCGAATGGCACAAATGTCAGTACAGTCAATGCACAAATCCATCTGTACAGTAAAACCCTTGGGTTACTTTACTAGGTGAAGGTCAAATGTGAATGAATTAACTGGTCAGTTGAAAACAGATCCTGGAGGAGGAGAAAACTGATATGTGCAAAATGAACAGAAAGAGGACCCCACACAAATCACACAAAGCTGGAGACAGGACTGATATTTTTAAAGAAATAAACGCATGTCTCCATTGTAAGTTTGAAGTTACCTCAAAGGCTGAAACCTCCAGCAGCTGGTTGATGTCCACCTCTTGTTGGCACAGTGGCTTGTTGACAACAGAGGCTGCTTTTGCCACATTCGGGTGGTAATGTTTCTGCAGGCTCTGCAGGCAGCAATACGAGAATGAAACGTCAACACAAGCAAGATTCTAATACCGGGCTCTCAACAACTCTCACCAAGGAATGTACACACCAAGTTCAAGTGGCTATCAAGAAGTAACAAAAACAAGTGTGACACATTCGATGAAATACTGGATACATCATAGAGAACAATAATAATCAATGTTAGAAATTACAACAAATATATGCTGCTTCTGCGCCAAAACCGTTTCTTACCACTCTCCATTACCCTTGATAATTCTGCATGTCAGGCATTAAATAATCCAGCCACACTGCCGTCCAATCCCAACACGATGCCAACTCACCTGCAACTCCCACAGGGAGCTCTCCAGAGCACAGCACTTGGCCGGGTCCTCCTCTTCCATGAGGTAAGGGTCTTCAGAAGGATCTGAAGAGAGGAACAAAACGACGCAGCATTCACAACACAGCTGCATCACTCAACAGACCTGAGCCGCTTCTGTTTTTAGAATGAACTGTATTGCAGCACATTGACCACATAAATGCAAAACTCTAGTGCGCATGTGCTGTGTATAAACAGCAAGGACAAGAACTCATTCAATGCAGAATGCGCCTGTCTTAGTAGCTTATGCAATATTGTACATTTTGCATACTGACAGTTAAAACGAGGTTGGAAAGTTGGAGCGCCCTACCTTCTGCTGCGCTGGGTCTGTGGATGAGCACTCGACAGCTGGGGTGTCGGCGGATCAAGTTGCAGATGAAGGGGATGACCATCAGCAAGGCTTGTGGAGGAGCAGTAAGAGCCAGCCGGGACAGCCTCTTGGCAAATGCAGCGACCAGGTATACCGGCAAATGACTGGAAACAGAGAAGGCATAATCAACTTCTATACAAATTCATCATCACTGCTGCCTATATTAATGCATTTGATTGTCTAATGCAAGCTAGCAACACATAGATTATGGCAAGCTAAACTACCCTTATCCTGCTCTGAATATTGGAATCTGACAGTCCTTACAGTCACTCAGAGGTTCACACGACATTGTGGCAACATATAAAATGCATGACACATTTCCAGAAGCATGTGATCGACCTACAGACTGTGGTGCATCACACTGGCCATTTAAACTACACTGTAGATATTATTTAAGATATTCTGCACAAGGAACACACAGTGGCCTGGAAATGGAAAACATAAATGAAAAGCAACCACAGTTAAAGTTTATATACAAATCCAACATTCCTACCTGGAACTCAAGAAGAGGTCAGCCAGGTGGAAGAAGCGAGCCCTGTACTTCACATGGAATATGGAGGGATCCAACAGGCTGTAGAGCTTCTTGTAGAAATCAGGGTAGTCCCTACAACATTCCAAACACAGGCACTGTTACTACATCTAGTAACCTTTTGTTAGATTTTAAAATATGCAAAACTAGTCCTGTATTAAAACTAAAAAAACTCAACTAAACATTTTCTTGCAATGCAGTGTTCACATTTATATTGTTTTAATGTCCCCCTCCTCAAGAGAATTTGCTATTCATGGAATGATACACCCATGCCAGGCACTTCAGTGATGACTCCCAAGTAGAACTGAACCAAACAGACAATACTTACAGGTTGTGTTGGTGAATGAGAATGAACAGTCCATTCAAGGCAAGCAGGCTGATGGCTCCACCTATAAAGAAATGAAGCTTAGTGCAAGCTTGGTTCATTCTACTACTACTGTGATGCGCACCTTAGTAGCACACACCTATATTCATGAAAACTTTCAGACACAGACACAGCAGGGAATGCTGGTCTTTAAAAAACACTGTAGAATGCATTTAGGGGACTTGTCATACTGGAGCGTACGCTGGAGACAATTTAACATTGCACTTTAAGAAGATGTGTGTGGGCAGTGGAAGAAGTATTGTGGTCTGTAAAGGCGTGCGCTCTCACCAACATCGT
This sequence comes from Polyodon spathula, assembly GCF_017654505.1. NCBI lineage: Eukaryota > Metazoa > Chordata > Actinopteri > Acipenseriformes > Polyodontidae > Polyodon > Polyodon spathula. Next base: position 25,506,797 of record NC_054555.1, on the reverse strand, counting down.
AGGCGGCAGTGAGGAAATCAATCATCAGGGTTGGTTTGCTCATGTGTGGCAGAATGGAGTCATGTAGAATAACCAGGACCTTTTTATACATGCTGCTCGGCAACTGCAGAGGAAACGGACAACTGATCTAGGGTTCATTTTCATTTCGTTGCATTCTATTGAATGTGAAAATTGTGGCTTTTGGAGAATTACCTTGTGTTTAAGAAAACCAAGCCACATCCTTTCAAAGGCACGCTTGTGTTCCTGGAATGCAAAAGGTAAAAACATTAACGGCCTGAAAAGAAATCGTCCTGTGATTTGACAGATTTACAAAATTGAGAAGCTGCTTACTTTTAGTTTTGCTGCTTTCCATTCTTCATGTTTAGCTGTGAAGAAACACATACATTAATAATCAAACACAAGTCCATGCATTTATAAAACACTAGAACAGAGCAGTGAGCTCACAAGCACAGGTACAGACGGACCTTCCTGTTTCACCTGGAAGTTGGTCATTTCACTTTCTTTGCTGGGCATATTGATGTTTGACAGCAGAGCAAAGACATTGTTCTGATACACTGGCAACAGCGCCTGGGGAGGGGTGGGGGTGGGGGGGGCAAATAAAAAACAGATGCAGTTACTGTCAATTCAATTCATCAGAACAAAAACCCACACTGCCAAAGTTTAATTCTTCATAACATTATTTGGCTCATATGAAACAAAGGCCATTATAGATAACTGTTTAGCACCATTAATGCACAAATGGTTCTATTTTAATTCAGTTTAAATGAACTGATTAGACCCTATTATGCATGGTTTGACTAATGGCAGGATATTTCATGAATTTGCAGAATTATCTTGGACATGTCAAGAACAGCTACATATGCTACTTTTTAATAACCAGATGATTCTAACATTTTCAAAGTTTACCTCTTTAGTTTTCTGCATAACTTTGGCCACATTTTCATTCACAGATGCCATGACGTAGTACCGGATATCCTCAAACTCAAGGTATTCCTGGAATCTGGAGATCAGGAGGGACATGTCCTTTTCCAGGGAAAGCAAGTGCTGCACCACAGACTGTAGACACGGTGTAGGGAAAGAATAGATCCTTAATAGTCATCTAAAAAGCCATTTGGGAAATGACACACATCACCGTCAGTTGCCTCTTTGTGAAAGCAAAGATGTGTAACATCCACACTTACTTTCAGAAGTTCTCTGGGAAAGCTGTAGTGTTCGTCCCAATCCACTTTCAACAGCGAGTGTTTCCCTTCCATCTCAACAAACTTCATCAGAGCGCACAGTGCTGCTTCCTAAAGCACCCAAAGCAAAAGTTAACACATAAATGTTCTCACTTTATATTTCTACTGTTACATGGTCTAGTTTGCTATTAAGGGGCTCCTAGAGGGTGAAGACACAGACTCACAACAAACAACGACCTTCACTTGAGCAACCCATTAAGATCTTAGCATTGCTTTAAAAGACTGTGCAACGGAATTCCTATACTAGACTGTGTTCTGAACAGATGCATTAGCTAAATAGCAAATCAGCAGCAAGATGTGCCACAACTGGGTCTAAGAGCACACCTCTAGCGCTGTAGACTGCACCCACCTCGACCTGGTACTCGTCATGACCCATCAGCTCCAGGAGCTGCTGCACACAGCTGCTGTAGCGATGCCTCATCCACACCTTGTACTTGTCTTCAGCACTGTAATCAGCTGCAGCAAGAAAGAAAAAATCGTAGGATCACTACTGAACTTGCTTTAAAACTTGCTTGCAGATACAAGAAAATACACCTGCTTGTATTACCAACAACATTTGAATGCATCCATTCATTTAGCGCAGTCCTTCCGTTTTGTTAGAAAACTAGTTTGCTTTAGAAAACAATAAAGGCTCTCAAACTAAAAATACACAAAAATATTGTTAAGTAAAAAAAAAAAAGTAATCCGTGCAACATGTTGTTTTACCTGCCAGTGTTTCCTCCTCCTTTGGCAGCTGACCAACATAAAGATCCCCTCTTTCTAACAAGGCGCTGAAAATCTTGCTGCAGGCTCTGATGGCACAGACCGCCTCCTCCTCCTTCTCAGACTGTGAGGAAAGAAGCACGGGAAGCGCTTGCTAAAATATGTCACCGTATAATACAGCAGCTTAATTACAGGTGCAGTTCAGGGAACTGGGAATTCATTCCATTGCTTAAATGATGTTTCTTAAGTACTGTAGTCAAAGCGACATATTTTAAAAGACATTAACATTTTCATTTGAAGTTTATAAATGTAATTGAATTTTACAACGCTACTGATAACGTTGAAACACTTTCAACATAGTCAAGGCTTATACGTTTTTCTGTTAGATAATTCTGCTTCCAGAACTGGTGCACACTAGTGTTTTAATCTACTACAGTAAACGCGACTTCATATTTTGAACAGAAATATTTTTTAATTGTACGGGAAACAGATCAGCGACACACACAGTATAGTAAAATACACACGTTCTGGGCTTCGGTTTGTTACCTGCAGGTATTCCAGTACATCAAACACATCGTTGGCATGTTTCCTACTTTCCAGTACAAGCTCCGCTTTCCTGTTTAATTCCTTTTTCGCAGATTTCTTTTGCGTTTGTTTTTCAGTTTTCTCCACGCTCACGTTTGTGTCTCCGGGCGGCGCCATCTTTGTAACTAACCCTACACGACCCCCGATCACGTGGCCCTTCTACGCAAATGAAATACAACCCTGCTGATAGACGAGCGCCACCTGTCGCCGTTGATACTAAACAGCAGGCACAGGTAGAGCTGTACACCAAATAAATAAAATGCATTGGTTTTTTCCCTTATCATGTTTGAAAACAGGTTCAGCACACCCCCTTGACTGCCAGTATTAAATGCATCGCTGAAAATATTCATTTTATAGCATACGGTTATATTACTGCACAATTGTTGTCTATTTTCATCATATCTTAGGAAGCGTTATAGTGTGGACAGTGTGCTCAATCATCCATACAGTATTCTACAGCAGTTGGTAATGAGAAAAGTCTGACTGGCTGGTCAAGGAAACACACGTCTAAGATAGGTTGAACACTGTAACATTGCCGATGCCTTGTCCCAAAATGATCATATCAGTCATATGGTCCTTATATTTAGATAGGATGTATACTGAATAAAATTAAAAAATGCATTCATGTTGAACTATAAATGAAAGTAATTACTGCTCTGCCTTGATGACACAAGACCAAACTCTCAGAACAAATACAGGCTGCTCAATACAAAAGTATACTTCACTTTTTCATTTGACATCTGAATGGGTTGCTCACGATTGTCTGTTCATGCATACTTTCATCAGTGCTGCCGCCCCTGCTTCTCTACACCAGACAATTAGTGAAAACCAGCTCGTTTACCCATTAAGAAGTCGAAGCCCAAGCTGTACATCATCACCTGGAACTTAAAAAATGAAGACTGAAACACCAGACTTTTAGTGAATTGCTGTCATTAATATGACACAAGATGCTTAAAAAAAATTTACAATTTATTACACCACTGGGTTAGGATGAAAAAAAAAAAAAAAACTGAACACACATCACTGCTTGGTACACCATCCCTGCTGTACAAATTCTGTTTCTTGCTGTTCACAGGTTATTTACACTTTTAAAAGAACTAAACAACATACATGTATAATGTGATGAATATGTACAAACAAACAAACAGGTTTGCAGAGTTATAGTTTAGGCAGCACAAATCAGTAAAACAAAAAAAAAGGTACAGCCACTTTTTTTTATCCACTTTACAGCATTTTCTAAAGTCAAGAAATTATAAATTTCCATTATTTTTAAAAGGGACAATAACAAACATGAATACTGTAATTTGAAGAAAATAAAAATAAACATGAAATACTCATAACAGTAGCAAACATACAAAAGCATATCCATATTCCATTATGAAACATCAACTGTACTTCCATGTTTGGAATGTCAAACAATCAATTCTACAGATCAACAAGGGATGGGGGGGTTGGAAGTTTACCTAAAATTTCAGTACTGGCATTCTGCGATTGCCGCCCCCCACCCCCTGCCACCTTCCAATTTTGCGCTGAGCAGTAGTCATTTTTCTTTAAATCATAACCAAGTAGTTTTATCATTGAAAAGACAGACTGATTAAATTCTAAAACATTATAAAAAAAAAAAGGCTTCTAACAATGCTATCAGGGAGGGACAATATTACATTCATCAGACCTGTTATTTGCCTTACAAGCCATTGCTTGACTTCTAAAATAAATTATTTTTGCTATAGAATTATGCAAACAGATGCATATCTTTCTCAGTTTCAATCAGTCAGTAATAAGCGTAGCATTGTAGATCAACTGGTTTGCAAAAATGGTTAAATCATTAATTTATGTAAAAGAACACTATACTTTCCTGCATTTTGGGCAAGGTTAGCAGCCAGAGATTTAGCTAGTTTTGCATTTCATGGTAAAACATGACGATTTTAGTTCTATATAGAAGGGAAAGACAACATACGCATAATATTTGAAGAAGTCCAAAAAGAAAAATTACAAAATATATCAACGTATAATTCAATATACAAGGTGACACATTCAGCAGTCAAACAGCGCAAAAACTCTTCAGTGGGGTGAAACATATAAGTCAAAATAGGGTAACAACACAACCTCAATTTCTGAACTCCTCCCACAAAAAAAGAAAGACACACCTCCTCCATCTCTGACAGAGTGTGAGTTAGCAGAAATGGTTAACATACCAAGTAAATCTGCCATCCTTGAGCATGACTAATGACAGACCCTTTTTATCTAAACTGCTTTGCTATACGTTTTCCTTCTTTTTATATATATAAAAACAACAAAAAGTGTTTTCAGATACCTGGCAATTTACACCCATCAGAACTGAGACGGGAGGAAAAACGTTAGGGTACATGACTCCAGTTATGTTAAAGGGGGTAAACTAAAATAAAGCTTTTAATGTGCACTTTTTAATGTGCAATTATTATTAATGTTTTTTAATCACTTACTTGAAATAACCCAAAGTTAATGGGGGGGGGGGGGGGGGAGATTTCAAAGCAACAAGCCAACAGGATAAACCTTCCTCCTCATCAGCAAGTCACTGTAAAGCAACCCAACAACACCTGTTTTTAACGACTGAACAAACTTCAAAAATTGCTTCAAAAACAGCTTGTTTATGCAATTGCAGAAAAGTCTTTATCGAAGTCAGTTCTGCAGCAAAAATGGTGAACGCACAGCCGTTGCTTTTCTTAAAATTCCATTTGACTGCCGGCATTCAACGAGTAATTCCTGCTTCGCTCCAACATTCTTCCCTGTGTGCACATAAAAACATACAGGAGTGTGCATCAGCCTTTCACCCCATGTTCAGTTTTCTGTGGCCCAGCTGTTCTTAGCTGGGTTTGGTGGGTGCCTTGACCCGCACTGCTGGGGCTGCCCGGACTTGCACCTTGGCTTGCTGCTGGCCCTGGCTCTCGGAGGAGGCTGCCCCCTGTGCAGGGCTATGCGGGGATGCTGCCAGCCCCACTTGCTGCTGCAGGAGTTTCTGTGCTGTGGCAGCGCCTGCTGGGATCACCTGCACTTGCTGCTGGCTGGTAGCTGGGGATAACGTTAGCGTCTGTGTCTGACCCTGGATCTGTAAAGACAACAGAACGGGGTCGAGCCAGAGTGACTAAAAACAATCCAAACAACTCAAGATGGAAATGTGACAGGAATTAAAGGAACTTGTGTTCATAAACTACTGGACACATTTATTTTTATTATGTACTCATCCATTCATTCTTACCTGTGATGCAGACACCATTTGTTGGATATTGGCTACCGTTTGCTGTTGGACCATCTGTGGAAGCTTTGCAACCTTTTAATAAAAAAATAAATTATATATCATTTTTTTAAAAATCTTAAATCATATTTTTTTTATATAAAATTCAGTTCTTTGTGCATTGTGCAAGTGTCTCAAAGTGTCAAAGCTGTATCTCTACACTTTTATCACTGCAGTACTAAACATTAGCATTTATCATTTACCTGTATTTGAGTCTGGACTTGCTGCGCTGCTGATGGCTTCTGTGCCTGGGCAATAGAGGTTGTCAGAAACTGTGTTTTAATGCCTGGCTGGAGCTGGGCGGTTGTGTAGGTCACTTTCTGTTGTGCAGGCTGCTGAGCTTGGACGGTCACCTGAATAAAAACACAGATTACTACACAGCTACTGATCAGTGATTTTTAAAAACTTTTGATCTTTTGCCAAAACTGATAAGAAAGTAAATCAGCATGATCCTGATATTATAACACAAACATTGTTTAAAATATTCCATCAACAACTTTAAATGAACAGTTTTGACCTAGGACTTCCGCTGTAAAAGACTGCACTAATATCAAACATGTTTTTAATACTGTCCGAGGAAACACAAAGCAGGAAGCTCAAAAGTTACCTTCTGCTGCACAGTGGCTTGTCCCTGCACCACCTGAGTCTGCGCTGCTTTTTGCTGCTGGGCGGCTGCGTGCTGTTTTTTGAGACTCAGAAGATGCTGCTGCACCTGCAGCTGGTGCGCCACCACCTGGCCACCTGCAAATACAAACAACCACATCATCATCACAAGGAGCAAGAGTCCCATTCCAGTATTAATTCCTAATATGGAACGGCTCAATAAGATATGCCAGATCGAGGAGACTCCCATGGCATGGCAGTTTGATCCATTCCTGGTTTTACCAGGAGTTTATTAACAATAGACTAATCAAGCACAGATTAAAACCTGGAATGGGTGAAACTGTTATGCAATAGGAGTCTTATTTCTATCCCCTGCCAGAGGAAACATCAACATCTTATTTCCTTATAAAAAACTGATTAACAAAATATTACTGTTATGATAAGGGTTGGTTTCTAAAGTACATATTCAAAACCCCCTCCCCCTACTGCCTTTTCAAACACACTGATCATAACAGATTATCAAGATTATAGTAGAAGACATTCCTCTCTGAGAAATATATTGTTTTTCATATGAAGGAAAGTATTCAAATTGAGATGCAGGGGTTGGATGATCCACTTTTTCCTGCATCTAGAAATCAAATGACAAAACAGAGTATGCTTGGATTCCTGGCAACCAACCAAGAAGCAGGTGTGCTGAGCAGCATTCCCTCGCTCACCTGCTTTCTGCGGCTGTCCGATAGCCATGCTGATCCCTGCCACAGTGACAGGCAGAGTGGTTACTGCCGGCACAGACACCACGGGTGGTTTCGTCAGGGTCACTTGGGTGGTCTGTGCAGGCTGGCTCTGGATCTGCCCCGGAGCCTGCAGTTGGGTTCCAGCCACTCGTGTCTGTGGAGAAGTCATATTTTCCTTTAGGTCATTTCCACAAAATTACCAAAACTATTTTCCTTAAATAAATTACTGAGCTTAATTTGGCCCAGCTGAGCTTTTTTCCCCCTTGGTAGGTTTGACTAACTAGGTTCACTGTAAACCATGAAATGGCTCAAACTGCTATCCTACTGTATGTTGCTTGTAAAAGTAGTTGGCAGGCTCTGTTTAATGGAAGTTCCTTAAATATAAAAAAAAAATACATCTGGAAAGAAATTCTCTATAAGGTCCAAAAAAGAAGTACATTGGAGTCGTCAAACAATTCTACTCATTTTGCCCACTTTGAGAAACATGCCTTCAGTGACCCAAATCGATTTTCACTGAGCATTTTGCAACCTATAGCAGCACTCTTCCTTTTCAAGGTAGTCCTTCTGATTTCCAAAGGAACTCACCAGACGTGCGACCTGCAGGTTAGCGACTGTGGTGCCAGTGAGGACCGGCCCTCCTCTGGACGTGGTCACTGCGCTGAGCTGCTGCTGCTGCTGCGCCTGAGCTGCCTGTTGCGAGGGCTGATGCGTCTGCTGCTGGGCTGCTACTGCCTGCTGCTGCTGTAGCTGGAGTTTCTGCTTCTGCTGTATCTTCAAAAACTGTTCCTAAAAACAAGGAATTCTTTTTAGAGTGCATCTCCCCAAGAGTATGAGAACATTTTAAACTCAGAACCCCACATGTCCACTGACAAAAAAAAAAAAAAACATCTTTCATACCATGCTTCGTCACTGCGCCATACAGCCAAGCAAGACCACCACCGCAGCAAAAGCCTGGTAATAGCCAAGTAAGTGCAGCAGGCTCCTTCCCATTGAACTATCTAACAACGCAGTTACTCCAAAAAAGAAGCGCTGTCGTCTTGCAGATCTACACTGTTTCTCTGAAGTCGTACCTGAGTTGGCTTGCCGACAGTCTTTATCTGGGCAGGAGAGCCAGCCTGAGCCTGGATCTGCTGGACCTGCACCTGAGCCTGCTGCTGCCTCAGGAGTTGGAGCTGGGCATGGGTGATGCCTTTACCTGGAGGTAACTGCATACTAGGGGCTGTGGCTGGAGGGTGACATTCAAACAAAAGGCCATTCCAACATTGTTAAGGTCCAGTCACATTAAACACGATTACATTGCTTCAGTGCTAGTTTGACTATACTGTATGTGCACTCAATATACATAAATATGTATACATCGTTTCTGCAGTTTGAATGTACCACATACTATAGCTCAGCTAATGCTGTAGCGTTTAAAGAAAACTTTACAACATTGGCAAATCATAATATTGAGGAATGAAACCATGACATTGCAATTTAAGTTTGTCTTCCAGACATTTCTAAAACTGCTTTAAAATGTATACTTCTTTATTTTTACCTGTGTTAACCTGTGTGATCAGAGACCTGTTCTGCGTCTGCACTGGAGTGAGGGTGGTCGACACAGTTGATGCCGTTACTGGCGTTACGGTTCTGATGCCTTGGTTGGTTGCTATGGCAACAACCTCAGCCGGTGCAGCGGGGGTTGAAACTGCCCGTTGCTGGGTGTGCACCACCTGGGGGGAGGCGCCTACTGTTGTCTGGGAAGAGAAGGCGATTTACTAGATTGTTTATTTATTTTTACAGGATAAACAAAATACTGTTACTAACAATATCCCAGACTATTAACAATATTAGAATAGATTTATTGTATAAAGCAGCCAAACTCATCACTCTCCTTGGTTTTCTATTCATTTTCTAGTAAAAACAGGGCTTAAGAATGTATCAAATAATTGCTATGTTATTGCATTTTTAATCACCTGGGATATGCAAGCAAAATATCATTCCAGAAACGCTTTAAAAGTTTTCCAAGCAATTGCAGATTTTGAATAAGGCTTATCATCTGGACATTCAAGGGAAGGTAAAGCTTACTGTCAAAGTGGCAGGTATACCCGGAGAGGCAAGCCGCTTGTTGGTGGGTTGGAACGAGCTTGCTGGAACTCCTGCCACTGTATTTACGATCACATTGCCACTGACAGGAGCTGAAAAGAACAAGTGAAAGAGACATTAAAACAGCAGAACACACACATCTGTTTGTCATGCCTGTTGTGATAAATAGGGGTTCGTACCAGTCTGAAGACTTGTTCCAGCAGCTGCAGTCTTGATTGTTCCAGCCTGCTAATAAGGACAGAATAAAAAAAAGTGAATTGGTGAATGAAAAAAAAACAAAAACAACTATTAACCTGAGAACTTGCAGAAATGCTGTACACAGCAAATACTCTACTGTGCCTGCTGTAAGAAGGACAGCAGTACAGGGGAATGAATGAATGTCTCACATAAAACAATGATGATTCACATAAAACAATGAATAATGTATAACATAGAACAATGAATGATTCACATAAAACACTGGGGATGATGATGCTCTCGCATCTGTTCCTGTACACAGAAAAGATCCTTCCAGGCAAGAACTGTATAACTGTGCAAGCCAACCAAAGCTAAATATACTGTATGAAAATAAATAAAAAAACATGACAGCTGCCAAGCAAAGGCCTCAGTTCCAGTTCCATGCTCTTACCATTGAGGCTGTGTTGGTGATGGTATTTCCGGCAGCCTGGACCACTGCCTGAGCCTGAGGGACAGCCTGGGGCTGGGCTGGCTGCTGCGTCTGTGGCTGCGGGGTGGGTGGTGGTGGAGGCTGTGTGCCAGCCTGTTGCTGAGCTAACTGCTGAGCCCTCTGCTGCTCTGCCAAAGCCTTGAAACAAAGCATGCAGAAAATGCCATGCATTAGCACAGGGGTTTCCAAACTGCAGGCCGGGGTGCGGTTAAGCTTTAAGAGTTACTTCTTTTAATAATTACATTAATTTTTATTTTTTTTTATAAAAAAGGATGAACGAGTGGATATTAGTATATGAATACTGATATATAGCAAACCTTTTTCTCCTTTGCAATTCTCTCCGCGCGCTGTGATGCAACCTGGATAGGAGGCAGTGGCTTATCATAGTTGATTCCGCTAGGGGAAACAACACCCAAAAAGTGCGGTTGATTAGACAGAGATTTCTTTTGATATCCAAGGTAATAAAAACACTAAAGTAAAATGACCTACCTCTCTGCTAACACAGAGGCATGCTTAGGATTCTTCTGGAATGGATTCATACCCAGTCTGGGGTGAGAAAATACACAACAATTATTATTTTTTAAAGATGAATAATTATGTATATTCTAAAACAATTAAATAATTAAACGAAAACACTTACAGTGGCTTAATAGGTGGACTTCGCTTGCTGGCGATAATCTTCATCAACTCAAAGCGACTGTTATACAGGTGAATGTGAGTAGCACTGTCATCCTGGGCATAGATCTGACAGGTGCGAAGCGGACGGCTATTTTTGGACTAAAAATAAATAAATAAATAAAAAACCACAAACACATTAAAAGCATAAAACAAGCATAAAAGGACCATCTAAAAGTATTTATTCCTAACTGGTGTTTGTACTGCTTTTTTGGGAGTTCACAGAATAGTATTTATGTTATCACACAGAAGCAGTATTGTACTAACATAGATGCTGAAACTTAAAAAGGTCCAATATCAGCGTTTTGCAATTTCAATAGGATTGTAGCTTACCTTGTAAATGCTTTTGGTTTTCTTTTTTGGATTGGCTTCATAGACCAACTGTAATAAAAAAATATATTAATTTAAAAAAATAAAACCATTTAGAAAGGATTACTCTTTTCTTCATAAAACAAACGCTGTGGATGACACTTAAACCTGTGCTTTAGAACACACTTCCTAAGACTTACTTAGTTTTAAAAGGGGATGTTATTTAGGTGGGCTGACAAACAGATCTTATATGATATTTGTTTGCCTATTGAAAAGTCTCAAAATGCCTGATAATGCTTCATATCTTGCCCACAGCATCTCTTGCACTTTAGCTGTGATGAAGCCTGCAGGTTTAGCTATAGAAAGGCTCTTTCCCACCTTTCCTTCCTCCCTGGGGATGATGACGTTCTCGTATCTGCTCCGGCACTGTTTGGGGGAGCGATAGACCCGGCTGCAGGAGTTAACAACATCGCTGACCATGTCCCAGTTTGGTGTGTGCGCAGCTGAAACAATGGAGAGGTTCAAAGGCAGCTCGAGCAACTGCTTCACAGCCTGTGGGGAAAAGTAAAAAACAGACATCGTATTAATACAGTGACACAAAACCAAAACCTCCACAAACACAATGAAACACAATGAACACAATGAAAAAACAACCTTGCAGTGCACTACAAGTTAACACATTGTGTGCAGAGTATCTCCTATTGTTATAGGAGAGTTAATCTTGTGCAGTTTTGGAGAAAGTAATGCCCGAGTACTTATATTAAATCACAGCAACAAATACTGTACTCAGAAACTACTATTAAAGCTTTTTTTTTTTTTAAATCTACAAAAACAGGATGACATCTGTTAAACAACATAAGACGTACTGGAATTTGACAAATTCTTAACAAGATATTTGGTTGATTTAATACGTGTATTTTTATGCAAATCTCATACCTGTAACAAGGCCCAGTCCTCACTGATCAGCCACTCAGGATTGTCTTGCCCAGCCTCAACAGCAGGTTTGACAAGCGAAGGTAGAGGTTTAGCGAAGGGAGCCTGCTGCTTGAGTGAAAAGTTCTTCTTCTGGTCTTTCCCCTCTCTGCGCGGCTTCAGGAAGCTGCCCTTGTCAAACAGCGAGCGCGGGGGGATGACAGTCTCTCCATGACGCTGCTTCTTCTTCCTACCTGCAGCTACCACAGAGACAGCAAATTACTGCGCTGCACTAGTGTGTGAGAGAGACAGGACTCTCCCAATGCAAAGGAACAGTTCCTACGTCAACATTTTGACCTGACAGATAAAGCCCACCTATAAAGGTACCATTCTGCAAAAATGACATATGGATTATCTTTTGTACTGTGAAGGCAGCTATCCATGTGCTGTGCATTTGGACCAATTTCTCATCTACTTTGTATGTCCATACACATCCCTGTTTGCAGAACTAAACCCATACCTGATGGATCCATCTTAAGCCGCTTGTGTTCCTTCCTCACGTAAACAGGTGGCAGCTTCGATTCAGGCATGGGAGTGCTGTCATACATGAGACAGATCACAGAGTCGATGTAGACGTCATTGTCATCTTGAGGGGGTGTTGGTGGGGTCCACAGCTACACAGACAAAACACATTGTGTGAACCAATTACAACAAAAAAATCTATTTAAATAGAATCAAAATGGTTTGCAAAATATACCTTTAAAAAAAGAAAGAAAAAAAATGATAAAATTAAGTTACCGGCATTATTTCCGTCTGTCCGTCGGGACCATCATAGACATACTCCTAAAAAAAATATATATATGATAACTGATGAAAAACTTAATCATATTGTAAATAACTGGAAAATGACCTATGCTTTCCTATTGATATAAGAATATCTCCACTTGCGACCTTTGTGATAAGTCCATCAACTTAAAACATGAACATTTCTAAATCTTTTTTATATAAAAGATTTAAAAATCAATATTGGATGTCTGGCAGATCGCAAAAAGAAACACTTTACAGTTTGTGTGCATTCCATTATCAGATGAAATCAAAGAACTATTTTATGTGAGAGATTAACTCTTCAAATACCATGTTGTAGGCATCTTCACGAGTGTAAGTAAAGAGATCTTCCTCCTCCTCCAGCATCATTCTCTCGTCGTCTTCAGTCTTCAGTTTCTTCAGCTGCTCCACCTCCCACCCCTTCTTAGCAGCAATCATCTTCTCCTACAATTAGAACCATTAACCATCAAAGCAGGTCAGAGTTGTAAAGATTAGCAATTACAGCTTTACCATGAGGCACCCTCATCTTTACATCATAAATGATCCACTTGCATTCCAGCTAAATAAATGCAACCAAATATTTTGTTGTATAAATATTTTGTGTGGGGGAAAAAGAAAGGTGTTGTCAGTTCTTACCATCGCTTTCCTTTCTTCCTCTTCAGTGCTGGAAATGTGAACAAACTCCAGGTAATGTAAAGCATATTTCTCAATTGGAGTAAGCTGTAGAAAGACACATATTGAAAGAATAAAATAATGCACAATTCAGGTAACTTCACTTTCAACTACATATAACAAGCTGTTTAACAAGCATTACTTTGACATGTGCATCCAAGAAACGTCTGCCATACAACTAGTGTCTTTAGGATACTAGTACATGCATAACTAAATCACTAGCATGTTAGTTTGGTTAAGGCAGGTTTCACCTTACCTGTTCTACAACTGCTACCAGTTCCTCCAAGGGAGAAGGTTCGTCTTCATAATTCACATCTCTTTCCACACCCACATCATCTTCACTCATTTCTGCAGCAGTGTCTTCTTCAGATTTTATAGGAACCCCTGAAGCCCCTTCCTCACCAATGCTGTTTAATGCCTGTATGTATGGCCGTGCTACTCTGGGAGAGATGGTTTCTGCTGGAGATGGGTCCTGATGGAGCACCACAAACTCTTCCACTTTTTCTCCAGATCCAGACTCCACTTCAAACAGGTCCTGGATTGTTCGCTAACAAAAAAAAAAAAAAAAAAAAAATGTAATTGGCTTGGGAATTACAGGATTAAATGACCAATTTCAATCTTTAAATGGTCTGCAACACTTCATTACAACATTTGAAATTGATTCCTAAGTCTGTTGGCTCACATACAAGGCTTAAAGGGAATGCAAGCCCAATAAAGATGAAGGGCAAGCACTTTCTTCTTTCCCCAGACAATGCCAGGACACTACACTGCATTTGAAGCACCTGGAGTAAGGAAGGGGATTGATTGTATGCCAGCAGAAAGCACTGCACAAGAATGCAAAAAAACATTTTGAAAACAGCAGGTTGACACTTCGGTACTGTTACATGGCTCTACCAATTCGCTTATAAATTGTTACATACCTGTGTTAAAAAGGCCAAGGTGTAGTCAGTTCCCTGGGCAGCCACCTCTCTGATCAGATCCTTTGTTCCATTCTTCAGAAGCTTCTCTTCAATAGAGTTACCACTTCCAAGCCTGTAGTGAGGGGGGACAGCCATTATTCTGTCCAGACCATTTATTTCAATGCTTTGGGACAAGCTCAAATAAGTTATTGATTTTTGGCTTGGACATTTTAAATCACCCTATAGACATCAGTTGCTTCAAAGTTGCTGGTGTTTTGATTACCTGTATATATGGATATCCTTGGACCTGCCGATCCTGTCACACCATTCTTGAGTCTTGGTATCCATACTGGGGTTCAGGTCAGTGTCATAAAACACAACAGTGTCTGCATCCAGGACACTGCCCACCACAGAACCACACCGGTTTGAGAGAATGGTACAAAATATCTGCTTGTTCCTGTTGAAGTTCCTCATCTGTTCCTAAGTTAAAAAAAGTGTTTTCAGATGCAGATTTCTAAAAACAATATATATTTTGCAATGTCAACACATACTCCATTTGATGAAACACAGACACTAAAAGCATTATCCACCCCCAAAAAATAAGTAAAAAGAACCATTGTCTGCCACCAAACATGAAAAAATACAAAGCTCAGGCTACTGAAACATGATACAAATATAAGGAAAAACACTGTGTCTTAATCAAAGTATGACTATAGCAAGACTTCACAGATTGGTAATTGCTTGGATTGCCAACAATTTTAGCAATTTCTGCCAATGGTCCCTGCGCTGGGTGTTACAATCTAATCAATTCACTTCTATTGGTTCACATATAGGCCCCAAAAGGAACACAAGACCAGTCACGAGGGGAGGAAAGCCTTTAAATCTATCCCTGTATAATGCCAGCACACCACATTGTATTTGAGGCCCCTGGAGATAGCAAAGGTTATACCTTTGGATTAGCTTTACCGGAAGCCGAGATGAATTACCTGCCGCTGCTCGACCTGGGTTTTCTCATTAATCCTCACATAGGTAAGCTGGTGATAGTCCAAGAACTTTTCTAGGATGTCCAGCATTGTCACCATCTGTGTGAAAATCAGCACCCGACGGCCCTCTGATTTCAGCTTGTGTAGCAGAACTGCCAAGGCCTCCAGCTTCCCTGAAGGAAAAAAATTAAAAAAAATCACAAGTGACACAACGATGCATTGTTGTGCTCAAAACTTAAACCGTACACTGCTCCCCAAAATTCAAGATTCACAGAAAAAACTGCACAACTGTTAAACAGGAATAGATCACAAAATTGCTGAAGTCAGCAGCAGTCCAATTATACAGCAATCTGATTAGAAGTAGCAATCATTTAGCATAATAATTATTTTGGCATATTGCTGGTTTTATCTTAGAGTTACAGAACAAATCAAGTGGACATTGGGTATAAAACATAGACTGACCTGAGTCCATCTGTAACAGTTGAAGAGCAGGAAACTCTACAAGGTGGTTTGCAGTAGGGTTCCTCAGCTGTTTTGTGTGTGGAGCCATTTCTTGGTGGAAACTGTGTCTGAACATCTTCAGTGCGAGACTGTACTGAGGGGGAGGATTCGCAGAGTAAAGCTGTGGGGCAGGCGCTACAGCAGCTGGAACCACACAGACAAACCTGAACGGAAAGAAGAGACATCATTAACTATTTCAGTACAGAAGTAACTTTACAGGTGGAGTCATCTTTATACAGGTCTGCAGTGTTGAACGATTTAAAGACGAATGGCAGTACATCCAAGAGAGCATGTCTTGCTCTGGTTTAGTTTATTCCCCCAAATTGTTTAGTCAGGTTTTACTTTTCAAGAAACCTTTCTTATAAACAAAATGTATAGAATGATGTAAAATATATTTGTACTTTACCTTTTTTATGCAAATGGTAAAAACACACAAAGTCCTATAATACAAGAACATGTGTTCCAGTGATGGTTTCAATGTTAAATGTACGCACCGCTCTGCCATGTCCTGCAGGGCTTCTCTCTGCTCTGAAGTGAATAAAGCTTCTTGCAGGTGAGAAACAGATGACCTTGCTTGCTGGAGACTCAGGCAGTTGGCCCTGCCAATCCACCTCCAAGAGTTACTGGAGACAGTGGCAGGTTTGGGTGCAGGGTCTTTGTTGAACACAGAGCAGACTTCCAGGAGATCTGCCCCATAGAACACAGATCGACTGCATCTCCTCTCGTTTGCAGAAAACACCCTGTCTAGCCGTTCCTTAACAAGCTGGTTCCTTGCTTCTGAGGCCTCCTACAAAGCAGACGCAAACGTTTAAAAAAAAAAAAAAAAAAAAAAAAGCAGTGCTCTCAATTAGTTCAAAACGTGTAGACAGACATCCCGAACTCGGAGAACAGCAGTACCTGGGTTGTGGTTCCTGCAGCAGCAACTGCTTTCACACTTGCAGTCTGGTCTCCTCCAGCTGTGTTTGGAACAGCAGTCCTCACAACGACAGCTGGGGCTTTAAAGGAAACAGGGATATGATTGAATAAAGTAAAGTAATCTACAACATGAGTAAGTTCATATCTGTTGGTTCCACGAGTCTAGCTAACCAGTGAGGTAGATTTTTTATCTATCCCCAGACTATGCCGGGAAACTACACTGTACCACAAAAGTATTGGAGTAAGGAAAGGGAATTTTCCAAACCTCAAATGTTTTTTTTATTTGCGAGCAAAAATAGACAAAGGGTATGACATTTCAGATTGAATAGTTTGTTAACATGGATATATGAAAAAGATCCCTAAGTAAACAGTACATCCTGTGAGAATCTCAATTGAGAAAAAAAAAAAAAATCAGAGTGCAGCTGTGAACCAAATAAGACAGAATTCTGCCCCTACCACGTAAACTTCAAGTGACTTCAGCAAGGCAGTCATGCTAGTTATATCATTAATGAATGCTGTCTTGCGTCACTTACCCTTGCCTTGCACTGCTGTGGTCGTGGGAGCAGTGGCGGTCTGTGCTTGTTGGCTCAGCGCAGTCACAGCATTCTGCACAGGCTGGGTCTGAGATACAGTCTGCATTACAACAGAGCTCTGAGGTCTTAGGATCTGCTGGCCAGGTGCTGACACGATCTGCAGAATATTGCCTGCATGATATGCATAAAAAGCAAACCAAAAAAGGTACTTAGATAAGAGTTTCAAAGCTACGCATTTTATTTAAACTTTCCTCTAGCTAGATCCTGTGTTACTCTTATAATTTTCTATGTTCTACATTCAGAGTAACCCTTATACTGAAATAAGTTACACACAAAAAAATGTAAGTTTGGTCCACTGTGCTAAGTGGAGTTATCTTTCCTGTGCTGCAATGATGTTCTGCTGTTCTGAACGGAGTTCTGTTTCATCTTCTTAAGAACACTAACATTCTTTAGTGTTGAGTGAAACTGTTACAAAATTAGAGTATAAAGAAAAATGTCAAAAATAAGCGTTATTACAAGTGTTCGAGCGAACACAGGGTCCAGACCCATATGAGGGTGAAAAACAAACAAAAAACTGCACACTGCTACAGATGTATTCTGGAAAAATAATAACATTTTTATGTCTCAACAGTCACAATAATAATATGGCCAAAGAGAACAGCAAAAGGTTAAAAAAAAGAAAATATGTTGTTTTGCTTGTACATTACCGAGTGTACCTTGTAGCTGCAAGGGCTGTCCGGTTGTAAGCTGCCGCAGCTGGCTGGGGGACAAGGTAAATTTGTTGCCCTGAAACTGCAAAGTAACGGGTGTCTCGGGCTGGGTGATTCTACTTTGGCTGCCAGTAACAGAGGCGAGCTGAGCGATCTTCACAACCTCTCCACCTTCAACAAAGTGAAACGGCACAAAGTAGAGTGTTAAAACATACTTTTTCTAAAAAGCACAGAAAAACATATTTAGTGGCTTTTGTTAGTAAACAGGTGAGAGTGATTTTCATGCAAGATTTAAAAAAGGAGTTATTAGGAGCGGCAATTTTTGTTTTCATAAGACAATATTCCCCAACAACTTTGCCTTTTCAAAAGTGTACAGCAAATATATTAAAAGTTGAACAAAAAAAAATAAAAAATAATAATAATTAGAAATCTGATTACAAACAGTCTTTTCATATACAAACTCTGCCATACATTAAAGTTTGTTAAT
Organism: Polyodon spathula; assembly: GCF_017654505.1. Taxonomy (NCBI): domain Eukaryota; kingdom Metazoa; phylum Chordata; class Actinopteri; order Acipenseriformes; family Polyodontidae; genus Polyodon; species Polyodon spathula. The sequence continues at coordinate 25,488,491 of NC_054555.1, read as the reverse complement.
ACTTATAATGAGTTATGTGCCATAAAAAAGTATCGTGGTCCTACATCAAGCAGCATTATAGGAAATGAACTGCACATTTAGATTTGCAAACACATGACAAATCTGTTACGAATTAAGATGTTAGGAAACATTCAGCTTCTGTAAAAGGCAGTGTCTGGTCCTTGGAGGAAAATGCCATCAGGGCAGGGCTTGGTATGTTAGCCAGTGCACATATAAAAAGGGTTGCCATGGAACGGACCATCCCGTTTAAACAAAATAAGGCACAGCAGCTCTGGGTTCAGTATTTCTCCTAGCAGCCGTGCCATATGGTTGATTTTAAAGCAAGTGGGTTAGTACCATAAGCAAGGAAAAAAAGGGCCAAGACGTAATCTTTTTCTGAAGACAGTCCTGGCAGTGACAGAACACTCATGCAGATCAGACAGAGGAAAACAGACACAGGGACACAGAGGCCAAGAGGAGATGCTGCTAAGGTGCCGTCAGTTTCAATAGCTAAACAATGGTGTCTGCTTTCACCGATTATAATAAATATTATTTGGTTTGGCATAAAGTTAACTGAGCTATATGAATACACTGAAACAAAAGATTCTGCCATTAGCCTGCGCTGCACTCCCACCTACAGGATAATCACATTTGGTCCATGTGTGGTTGAGAATTACATGGGACAGCAGGCCTTAACTGTGAAGGTATTCTTCCAGAACCAGTGACAAGGGAAAGGTTAAACTTTTGTCATATTACTGCACTAATCCAGTAAAACAACTGTCTTATTGAAACACGGGTAAGTAGATAAAGAAAGACAAAAAAAAAACCAACATATAAGTTTAGCAGTTCTCATCCAGAACAATTATATCACCACCTTGATGCAAGTCAGACAATTTAGCAGCATCCGATAGAGTCACCCCATTTTTTAAACATTTGTTTTGTGGCAGAAGTGGGAGGAAACGTGGAAGGGGAGGCCACTTACTGGGCAGCCGTGACTGGGCCTGGGAGGTAAGCACCAGCCTCTGAGGCAGCACGCTCTGCTGCATGGTATGGGCTGGGGCCTGTGGCGTGACCTGAGCCGGCCTAGAAACTGGCACAGGTGCAGTCTGGCCTAGCTGGGGCACAGCGCCCCCTGCAGGGCTGCTCAGAGCCTTGCTCACTGTGCTAGTCGAGGAGGTAGTGCCACTGCTGACGGAGGCTGCTGATGTAACCGTTTGCTGTCCTGGAGTGGGAGGAGTGCTGACTGATGATGCAGTGCTAGTTGTAGTAGTGGTCGGGGTTGTCTGAAACGGCATCCCTGCTGCTGCAAAGGACAAGGTTTGGGGTTTGCTTGCTGTTAGTTGTGTGCAGAGTAATCATCCACTGAGTAAGGTTCATTAGGAGTAAAGCAGCTACTTTTGGTAGCTTTTTTCTTTCACCCCTTTGGTTAACAGGCATCAGGAATATACTGTACCACATTTAAGAAAAAAAAAATGACTGCATTTAAGTTTCAGCCATCTAGTTCTGCTTTTGATTTTAAAGTTATAAAAATGTAAATATCAGACCATACAATTTTAAAAAAAGTAGCATTGACACAAACTGCTATGCAAACCAAATGTTATTTCTATCTCACCAGTAAATCCAATTAAACAATTTCCCTATTTTCAAAAAAATTAAAGCACAAATTATGTTTGGGAATGGATATTTAAAAATAAATAGTTATCCATATGAATTGGAACAGCCTGATAAACTATAATGGTTTCTGCACACAGCATAATCCATTCCATATAATTTTTTCTTTATGAAAACACACAAATGCGGCAAATTTTTTTTTTTTTTTTTAGTGACTGAAAGGTACAAATATTGGACATGGCCATCAAATACGGTCCCTGAAATGAAGTGTAACTAAACAGCTGTGCGTTCTTACCCTGTGTGGCTGGGACTGTGGTGACAGGAGATTTCCCCCGCACTTGACCCTGCTGGGGCACCGTAGCCGCGGTGGTGGTGGTGGTGGTGGTGGTGGTGGTGGTGGTAGGTGGTGTGCGCTGGGGCTGGGAACCAGGAAATGCAACAGTCCTGCCCTCAGGCTTCTGACTGTACTGCACTGGCTCAAACAACCTGCCACAAATGAGTTAAAAAAGGGATCAGAAGCGCTTATGTCGTTTACGCACTTAAGATATCTACAAACATGACATTATGTAGCTACAATAACTTTATGCTTAACCATAAAACATGCACTTTATTCCTTGAAATAGCTTAGGCTACTACTTAAATTTACAAGGACGGTACCATACAAGCTATCGATTGCTTAAAGATGGAAAGACATACCTGCTGGACTTTAATTTCACTTGTTTGGGTCTGGCTGGAGGGTCAGGGGCGCTGTAGATTTCCTCAATCAACTTCCTGGTCACCTTCTGCTTTGGCAACACTTCATCAGCTTCATACCTTGTCAGCTTGTTTTCGTTTCCGATCAAGTCAAACATAGACATGTCCACATTCTGAACGCAAAAACAAACATGTGGCTTGTGAATCGAAACTGCAGCCCGGGTGAAATTAACAGTATGACGAACCACTCATTTATCATTATGTCAAGGCAATGCTATAAATATCAGATAACAAAAAAATGATAACCACAGTCCAGTTACAAGGCATATATGAGAGACATATATATCCATTCTGCTTTTTGCTTTCCATTCTTGATAATCATATATTATTGACTAAGTGAACACATTCACACACCTTCCAAGGACCATATTGCAGAGCTCCCAGTACTAAGGAGGGTGTTGTGTACTGCAGTGCAGCGGACACGTAGGCAGACCGTGTGGTTCGAGGATGAACTAAGTCTGGGTGATTGCAGATCCTCTGAAGCTGCATCAAAACGTGAAGAACGCTAACAAAGTGACCGGTCTTGAGGGCTTCTTGGGCTCTGGGGAAGGAGGCAGTGAAAAAAATTACATTTACTTTTATAAAACTCTGACCAGGCTCTGCATAGCACAACAAAATGACAAGCTGTTCTTTCCTCACCGTGTCTGAGTCATAACATCTTCATACAGCATCTTCTGTCTGCTCGAGAGGCGACACTTCAGGATGTGCTCGTATTTCTTTGGCAGCTGCTTCTCAACGTCTCTCTTCGAGCGCCTCAAAATGAAGGGCTGAATCATCTGCAGTAGGAGGTGTCCCATTTAATATCAAAATAAATTCTAGGTACAGAATGCACAGGTCCAGGGGTTAAATTGGCGTGGAACAGTCCAGAGCGGTGTTCCGCCTCTTCAGGATTCCGTTCCAGGCCTTCTGATTGAAAATAAGATTCTGTTCCCCTTACAAGGGCTGTGACTGTTCCACCTCTTTTAAAATCCCAATTTAACCACTGCACAGGTCCTGTTCAATCAATTTTTTTTCAAACAGAGCAGAATGGTACAGAGTTGTAGTAAAAATAATACAAAATGAAAACCATCATAATTATCTTAATGGTTTCGAATGTGCAAAATTGATATAAAAATATATATTTTATATATATATATATATACTATATATATTATATATATATATATATATATATATATATATATATATAATACACACATCTAATTCAGCAACTTATGGATAACTCCTACAATAGAGAAATCAATCAAAACTTATGATGTATTTAAAGTAATGTACAGCTGAAATGAACTAAATAGAAGCAAGCAAAGGAAAGGTGCGCTCACACTGGGCTAGCTATAAACTTGAGCACAAAAAATCTTGATTCCAGTGGAGAAAAATAGAACGTCAAAGCCATCTGCTTACATGCCCCTCAAAAGAGAGAAGCTTTGATCGGACTTCAAACATATCAGCTATTCCCCAGACAACATACCCTGTGCAACCGGATAACAAGCTTGTGGCAGTACTCTTGGTTTTCGTCTGTCCCTGCCTTGACTGGGAAGTCTAGGTACTGTCTTGTAATTCCAGGTAAGAGGAAATGTATCATGGTCCACAGCTCCTTCAAGGTGTTCTGGAGAGGGGTGTTGATCAATAGCAGCCTCTGCTGACTGAAGAACAATGCATCAAAGTTTAACTGGGTTGTTTCAATACATTTCAAAAGTGGCATCCACCCTCCCGCACATTTTTAAATTGACTAAATTTTTGTGTCATTGATTCTGTAACTTTAATTCTAATTATTCAATTGTTTTACTTATTCTACAGGATTTCTTTTTTTCTTGGTTGACTGTTATCTATCTTGTACATATAAGTAAGTTTAAAACCTCATGATGGGTAATATAATACACTGAGAAATAGAAAGCTTTATAAAAGAAAAAGTATGAACCTTTTTAAAGTAAAGATTGCTTCCCAGTGTTTTTCTGTCATGTTCCTGAGAAGCTGGATTTCATCCAGTACCAGGTACTTCCACCTCTTCCTCACAAAGTCCTTGTGATCCTTCAGCAGCAGTTTGTAGGATGTCAAACACACGTGAAAGTTGTTTGACTCAGACCACATCTGGAGAGAAAAAAAAAAAAAACCCAGTAAGATTCAGGTTGTGATGACAGATATTTTATAGTAAAATTGTTATACAAAAAAAGCAAATATATTTGGACTGCAGATGAATTTCCTATTTGATTTACCTTTCTTTTTAATCTTCGCTCTTTTTTGTTGCCTAGATACAGCAGAATTTTCAAACCCGGGCACCAGCGCTTAATTTCCATCTCCCAGCTCAGAATTTTACATGTCCGCACCACAACCAGGTGTGGACCCCAATTCCCTAAAAAAAAAAAAAAAAGTGGAGATCAAAAGTAAGCCTTTCAAATCCGCAGTAAAAATACCATTCACAAACATCTTGCTGTATATCAATTGTTGGTTGTGCACCATGGGGAATTTAAGCACGGGGCTAATCATGCTTACCTTCTTTACAAGCCAAGTGTGCCAGGAACGCCGCTGTTTGAACAGTCTTGCCCAAGCCAGTTTCATCTGCCAGGATACCATTCAGGTGTTTCTTATAGAGACTCGCCAGCCAGTCCACACCAATCTGCTGGTATTCCCGGAGACTGCCATGCAGGAGAAACGGTGCCGCGTTCCAAAACTGCAAGACAAAATAAGCGGTACAAAATATAACATCTTATGCAATTTGTTTGCTTTGGGTTCCATCTAAATATTGCACAAAAAAATCAAAGCAAGTACAGTACAAGATGCAGTGTTTAAGTTTCTATGCACTAAGACTTACGGACACAACAGAAAACAAAACATACCACAGCGGTGGTCCTCGCGCTTCCCTTGGGCAGGATAAGTTCTGCAGCAGCAGCCACTTCAGCAATGTCTTTCCTAGGTTTCTGCCCATCAGTCAGAGGAGCTTTTGAGCTTTCTGGGCCTCCGTGCTCCTCAATGCTGAGCAGTGAGTCTATGAGGATCTCTTCATTGTGACTCTCAAGCAGAGACTCTTCCATTTCTAGAGGGGAAACATGTCAAACTACAACGCATAGCAACATACAAGTAGGACCTATCCATTTGAGAAGACCACACATAATTATATGATAATTCTTATGAAGTGGAACACTGGGTTGTTTAACAAGCTACTGGATCATCAATTTAGCTCAGTAGTGAAAAGAGTTTAGTTTTTTTATATTATCTCAAATATAAAACAATTCTTGACATTCTCACAAGTCTTTATTCAGATGACTATTACTGGAGCACTTTACAGGAGTAATAACCGAGTATCATACTGACAGGTGTCTTGACAAATATACCTTCATCTCTGTCTTCATCTTCACTGTGAGAACTAGGGTGAGGCCACTCAAAGTTTTCTGTATATGCACCAGCATACTGTTCCACCAAAGTGTCCAAAGACATCTTGGCTGAAAAGTGAAAAATCATGCAGTTAAAATTAAAAATAATTTCTATACCAGTCAATCAAAATTCCCTTTCACCAGACAATAGCCTTAATGAGTTAACCATCAACAATCCTAAGAATGCTAAGGCCTGACACTCTGCCACCAAGCAGCTGCAAGCACTAAAACATTCAAAATGAATATGCACATGTAAATCTTGGTCAAAACAGTCCGGGTAAGATTAACCCAAAGGTTTAGCAAAGCTTCTTGGCTGTTATATGCAGAATTATCACAAACACACAAGGGTTTTTAGCCATTTCCAGTCCTATTTATGTATTTAGATGAGCTCCCTTTTTGGGTTGTCTTGGTTCCAGCTGCTACTGAACTCCTGATCCTCTTTTGGATAGAATATCCGATCGAAGACTTTTTACGACAACCTACCCTCTTTATCCAGTTCTGCCAACTCGTTCTTATGATCTGCAGCTCCTTCAATAGCTTCCTGCTCTTCTAAAGTGCTCTCCTCATCCTCAACTAAAAAAGAAAATAATCACACAGAGTGACTAATAAAGGAGTTTAAAGTGCTTCAGGATGCTCCTGAGGAATCAGACTTCAATGGCTAAAGTTACCTCTGGAGTTGCAGTCACTGTACAGCAAGACCTGCACTGCAATAGGGAGTCAAATTTCCAACTATGGCAAATAGATGGAGTTGGGAGTTTCATTAGGTGAAGTACAAATGCTTTTTTATATTGAGGACAAACTTTATGAAATTGTTTCCTCTGTTTATTGTCCAAGAATTGTATTAAGACTCCCTAGCTACTTGATCCATTCAAGGTTTATCAGCCATAGTGCACAGGCTACATACAAGTATTTTAGCTAATAATAAAATTTGACATTCAAACAGCTGTGCAATGCAGAGATGGGTAGCATTATACATGTTGTTCGTGAACAATAAACTAAATTACCTCCTTCTTGAACTGCTGATGTGCTTGCTTTTCGTTTTCTTCCAGCAGGGGATAACTCTGAGATGCTCTCTTTTTCTGATTTAACTCCCGTTTCCTGAATAGGTTTGGCATTTTTTCCTGAAACAATCAACAATTTAAAAGAACCTTTTAGTTACTGTAAAACACTATGTATCTACTTTCTCTATGAGCAATTTTTTTATAAACTCAAACAAGATTCCATACGTTTTAGCAACGAAGGAAAAACTATTGTTTGGTGTAGAACAGCACACCTAGTGAATATTTAAGCCTGTTGAGTTCGAGAATTTGTAAAGGTTTACGTATGGCTTGGAACTGGGTATTAACCCTTCACACACACGCACCTTCTTTGGGTGCTCTGTGTAGGCTCAATGCTTTTCTTCTTTTCTCGTGGACCTCAATCTGTAGTTTGACTTCAACAACCTTAAATAAAACAAATTATTAAAAATGTAACAAAATAAAACAAATTTGATAATATACCACAGCGTTTTCCTTTCCTCATCATTTCTTAGGTTCCAAAAATGTGATACGTTTACCTGTTCAATATTAGCCCAGAAATACTCCACTTCTTTTGCAATGGCGCATGCAATACGCCGGAGTCTGGCTTCCTCCTCTATCTTCTCCCTTTCTTCTATCTGTCTTTGTTCATCATGGTAACGTGCACAGGTCCTCACAAGCTAAGAGATTCATTTAAGTTGTAAATGAGCCGATAATTATAAATGAAAACGCAAATATTAAATGCTACAATTCCACTCATGCATTAGCAGAAATGTCTTTCTAGCAATGTTGCTGGGACAACCTTATTGATTTTATTGATGGTCTACCTTCTTAGCAGCAGCCATCTTCCACCTCCTCTCCTGGGAAAAATCAGCTGCCATCCACTGCATCTCCTCCAGAAGGTAATCCCAGTGAGACTTGGGCCGCGGGGCATCCTGCAGTTTGGGCAGTCTGCTCATTGACCACAGGCCCTCTTTGCGCAGTTCAGCTATCCTCTGGTGGACCTGGTTTTCCTGCAATAAAGAAAGATTGCAAATGCACACAAGAAGTGTTTTTAGTAGAGATGCAAATACTGCACAGCTTCAAAGTTTATCTGAATAATAAAATAGCACATAATGAAAATAAAGTAAGTTACGTCACTGGCGTCATAAAAACACTGGATTAGTTTACTTTCTTCTCTTTTATGAGAGAAGCACATGTCCAAAATGCAGCATGATTATGTAGGCATATAAAACTCTTTTGTGTTAAAGCAAGTTGGAAGAACATGTTCATTGTCTCAAGTATAACGTTGGCACAGGTCACTGCACTGCATAAACAATTTAATTGATCAATGCTTCCTCAATCTTACTCTTATTACTTGATCTGTTTAAATAAATGGAGAGATTCCACTTCAGGGATGGAAATAAGACTCCCACTGCATAATGATTTGATACACTCCTGGCTTTACTATGAGTTTAGTAAGACGCACCTGAGCTTGTTACCTGTTCACTGTGGCTAACCAAGCTCGTAGTAAAAAATGAAATGGGTGAAGCTGCTAGGCAGTAGGAGTCTTATTTGCATTCCTGTACTTCATCAATGCATGCTTGCTTACCAGTTTAGCTTGCTCTGCCTGCTTGTCTTGAGAAACGTCTTGTGCACCACCCTGAACCAGGCTAGACATTTTTGGCACTGATGAAACAGTCAGTTTGGACTGAGAGATTGGAGAGAGAGGTTTGCTGGATCCTGGGGAGGTTCTGTGTGTCAGTGTTGAGTAGGTTGTAGAAGGCAACACTGTTCCTGCAAGGGGTGACTGTGAAAGTGAAGAAGTAGGTATAGAATTGATCATCAGCCGCTGAGAGGCCAGGGAAGAATCAGCACCAGGTCGCACCAGAGCTACAGTCTAAGAGGGGAAAAAAAAAAAGAAAATTAGATCAAATCAACTTTTCAAAATTACATATTTTAAATGTCTAACATTTAGAATGCATTGAGCATATGCATTTGAAATATTCTAGTACAGGGCTACATTTAAGAAGAAACAGTTAAAGTATATGTTCCAAAGATATAGAGAAATAGCTATGGTTTTATATAAATACATATGCTTGATCTTATTACCGCTTGCACTTGCTGTAGCTGGGCCTGAGACTGTGGAAGCTGCTGTGCCGTCTGCATCTGAGTATGAAGTCCTGGCTGCATTTGTTGCTGAAGCTGAGCCTGGAGCTGCGTCTGAGGGGTGTTAGCGATGGACGCTGGTCCCAGCTGCTGTTTAACCTGGACCTGGAGCGGAGTCTGGGGCTGAGCCTGGGCTTCCACCAGCTGCTGCTGTGCTAACTGCAGCCCGGGAGGGAGTGCGTTCAGAGGCATGCTGGTCGGCTGGAGTCTGCTTGGCAACTGGGGCGGAGGGGTGTGGAGGCTGGCAGCATTCTGGACCGGAGGCCCTTTGGATGGATCATACTGCTGCTGACTCTGCTTCTGACCTGCCATTTGAATGGTTTGAGGAGTTGGGGGCATCCCTCCTGTAACAAACAAATAATAGAAAAAAAAAAAATCTTCAGCAGCTTCACCACAGAGAAGGGTACAAGCTGACACACTAAAAACAGGCAGACACAGAAAGACTGCAGTCTTCGGTGATCCTTCAGCATCCATCTATAAAAATCAGGGTTAAAAGATAAGGATTTCAAAAGAACTTTGCAAGGGACCTTTGTTGGTTAAAATTGATGTTCAAGAAGAGCTGTGTTTTCTATTCCCGCTCTTGTCAAACATGTAATCTTCTGAACAGTTCCATACTCATCACTGTAATAAGGATTTTATGAAAGCTCTACTGCCATAAAAAATCTCATCTCTACTTAACTACTGCTGCTGCTTCTTCCTCCTCCTCCTCTGACCTCTATCTCATTCTCCCTTGACTGTCACTCTTTCTCCATCTCATTCTGCTAAAAACCTAGGTATTACTTTCGACTCCTCCATCTCCTCCCTGTCACACACTTGCCGCTTCTTCCTTAGCAACATTTACCAAATCCATCGTTCTCACTAGTTATTCCACTCAACTCCTTGTCCAAGCTCTTGTACTCTCCAGATTGGACAACTGTAACTCTCTCCTTGTTGATCTCCCTGCTTCAGCTATCCGCACCCTTCAGCTCATTCAAACTTCTGCTGCTCATCTTGTTTTCTCCCAACCCCTCTGCTTTACACTCTCCACTGGCTACCTATCTCTGCTTGCATTCAATTGAAGACCCTTGTTCTTACCTACTGCTCTCTTCACCACATTGCTCTCTCCTGCCTCCAATCCCTTACGTCTCCCTACACCTGCTCCCTACCTCTCCTCTACTGGCCGACCGGTCATGCCTTCCCTCCACTCTCCATCCTCCCATACCCACACCTTCTCTTCCCTAGCCCCTCTGTGGTGGAACCAGCTACTGGAGAACTTCAGGACTGTTCCGTCTCTCACTGCCTTCGCTGCCTCCTCAAACCCCACCTGTTTAGAATGCACTTGTAGATCTCTTGATCTACACCGCCTACTGTATACTGGACTTGCCTGACCTAAGCACCATGTTACTGGATGCGCAGCTGATGTCTTATATAATATTTTATTCTAGTAGTATTTGCACTTACTGTAAACTGCACTATTTAAATATTGTTTTTGCACTGCAATATTGTATTGCATAATAATAATAATAATAATAATAAATAAAAATTAAATTTTGATTTTCTACTCAATTTGAAAAGCCCAATTTAGATGTTGCCTTCTCCATGCAACCCACTTACCGATCAGGTCTGAAGATCAATGGACGACTTCCAGTTCCGCTGTCAATCACCTACTGCCAAACCTAAGTCTAAGTAGGGGGTCACTGAAGAGCAATGGGGCAAGCTAATTCCCCAGCTGATTCTTCTCCCTAACCCAGTGTATAGGCCAATGTGCTCTAGTGGGATCACTCTCACATGACTTACCTTGCACTCCAGTGCTTTAACCATGAGAGCCACTGGGGCACTGTCAAGCATTTCTGAAAAGCTAATTTAACATTTTGTCTTGAGATTTTAAAAACTAGTTTTGTATGACTTGATCCTTCTTGTTAAACACATTTAATTAACAAAAAAACAAAAAAAAACAACACATTCATTTACATGTTAGAATTGCATTGTTACAATTTACAAAAAAAAAAATCATGCATAAACATATAAAAAGTTGAATCTGTTTAACACATGATAACAAATGACATGATTAGAACATTCAGCACTGTTACATCATCACATTTGCAGCATGCAGTTGCAGTCTCATTCCTGCTGGAAAATTGCATTTAAATCCTTTAGTTTGTTTTGCATAAAAATACAGTTTGCAAAGCAGATGATACCAGCATGGCAGACACCCTTTTTTCACACTGCATTTAAGCTGCGCATTTGTGCAGAGCTGCATACATATAAAAGCTTCCGAGGCAGAAACCTGCTAGATCCCTGTACTTCCGCACTAGTGCTCCGAACTTGAACCGACCCGACAACCTTTTCTGAACAAGTAAGGCAACTTCCCAATAACCTCACCAACTCGCTACAAAAAAACAAGATTCTAAAAACGTATGCTATACAACAAACAATGGGATTAACCAAAGGAGTGATGGCACAACACAACACCAAATGACAAAAGAAACCCGTTGAGAATCTCTTTGCGCAATGGATGGAAAACCTGCTACGCGACCCTGGCTGAAATCATCCCTGGTCATGCACAACCTTGCTGATCACAAAACAAATTAAACGGCTTGAAAACAACTCAAAATGGTGGCCCTTCCCAATGAGAGTTCAGTAAAAAATAAACAAATAGATGGTATCTCTTAAAACAGGCTGCTACAGCTGTCTCCCTCCCACCCTCCTAACGCCTGCTTCCTTTCCGAAAACACTCACACTGCTCATGCATTCTAGTAATCTACCTCTTGCTAATGTTCAGGTGCCTGTGATGCTGCATGGGATATGCATTACCCAAAAGTGGTATTGTGGCATACTTAAAAGTGGCCGTTCCAATTGATTCAGGGTTGAAATACTTCCAGCAGCATACACAGAACTGCCTTGCAGTAGCTCTCCTACCTTGCACTGTTGGCATAAGCTGCTGAAGAGGAACCCCAGGTGATCCTAAAGGTGCTATACCAGGATGCTGGAAAACCATCCCATGGCGACCAACTTCAATCCGAGGCCTCCTAGCCTGATCTGGGATTTAAAACACACAATACCCTGATAACGCAAACACTCGGCAAAAAGCAATGACCTTCTGCAAACCAGTCACTCCCTTCGCGGATTTACTTCTACAAGCACTAGAAGAAGATGCCGACTTTCTAAAAGCAGAAGCAGTTTAGGAAAAAAACACGTGGATTAAAAACCCTAGTCCTACCTGCTTGTGCTAAAGCCTGTTGTCTTTTAA